>NW_012117488.1:3965815-3979711 GCF_000951035.1 Colobus angolensis palliatus
AAAAAAAGAGCTCTACTTTTTCAGCACTGCCACTTCCAAGCCACAAAACCTAGGGGAGAAAACTGATCTCACTTCCCCTTACTTTCCTCACCTGTACAGTGAAGGGTTTTCAATGTCTTCTCCAGAACAATATTATAAGACTGCTTTGCAAAATTAAATATGCATTTATTGACAATTTACTATGTGGAAAGCATCATGTTATCTCATAGGATACAGAAATGCAAAAACAGTAAGTACTTTCAAAAAACACTTGTAGTCAGGAGTTAGTCTATGAACCTTCAAAAACTTTTAAGTCATAAACTATTTCCCTTTACAAGTGGCCATTCTGATGCAGGGCAGGGGAGCCCCAAAACTGAGGCTTAGCCTGGGAGGGTTCTTGGCTTCACTCCGAAAAGAATTCAAGGATGAGCTGGTGATGTTAGACAGCAACTTTTATTGAAGCAGCAGTGTACAGCAGCAGCAGAGGTATTGCTGCTCACCTACAGGCAGTATGCCCAGAGTAGCAGCTCAGAGGCAACTCTGCAGTTATATTTATACCCATTTTAATTATATGCAAATTAAGGACAAATTATGCACAAATTCTTAGACAAAAGGTGGTAACTTCCAGATTGATATGGTTTGTCTCTGTGTCCCCACAAAAATCTCACCTTGAATAGTAATAATTCCCACATGTCATGGGAGGGACCCCGTGGGAGGTAATTGAATCATGGGGGCAGATCTTTCCTGTGCTGTTCTCATGATAGTGAATAAGTTTCATGAGATCTAATGGTTTTATAAAGGCGAGCTCCCCTGCACAAGCTCTCTTGCCTGCCACCATGTAAGATGTTAACTTTGTTCTTCCTTCATCTTCCACCATGATTGTGAGGTCTCCCCAACCGTGTGCAACTGTGAGTTCATTGAACCTCTTTTATAAATTAACTAGTCTCATGTACGTCTTCATTAACTGTGTTAGACTAATACACAGATCATTGAGTCACTGCCATGGCAAGGGACAGTAACTTCCAGGTGTTGCCATGGCAATGGCAAACTGACTTGGCAAACTGGTGTCCAGGTCTTACAGAGAAGTGATTTCTCCTCTTCCCTGTTTTAGCTAGTCCTCAATCTGGTCTGGTGCCCAAGCCTTGCCTCTGGAGTCGAGTCTTACCTTCTACCTCAATTCCGTATGATGCCAGTCTGTTGAGGAGCAGTAGTAACATGCCTTTACCCTGGAAGAATGGACCACCAATCCCTGTACAGATCTTCAAACAGTAAGCATTTCCTTCCCTTTCCTGTGCATTTGCTTTGGACTGGGAAAGCAAAAAATTAATCTATATTTGGTTAAAAATAACAGTATAATTGCTGATAATAATTATGGTAATGAGAACAGTAACAAAAAAGGAATCCACCTGTGAGTTATTTGAATTCACGTATAAATTTAAACTAAAAATCACCTTCGAAACTAAGCATGGAATAATGTATTTTGGGTATTCTTTAGAAAGAGTGATGACCTGTTAACCATCTAGACACAGATCTGTGAAGATATATATAGGAAGTACAAAATAAATACATAAAAATTGAGCTTAAGACTTTTTTCTTTTAACTGATGTTTTGCCAGTATGTTATGGGTTTCATCAGAGAATGCAAACACAAACTTGTGTTTGGACTTCAAAGCATTTTTCAGTTCCAGCTTAAGTAATGAAATAAATGTGTAAAGTCACAGATCCAGGGACTGCTTTGTATTGCTGGTCGTTTTATCACAACACTGTTTTTTTAAAAAGATAGCTCTGTAGATTTAACTTTAATACCTGAAAAAAAAATTGGAAAGCCATCAAGAGATTGATTTGCAAACAAGGAGAAGATACTAGCTAGTGCTTAGCATGGCTTATTCAGAATAAATTCCACTGGATTAATCTGATCTCATGAGACAGTGACATACTTGACAAATGTTGGGCTGTGAGTATGTAAGAAGAGGAAACAAAGATACAATATGTAAGGTTATGTCAATGATCAGGGTACATTTAAAACTAGCTTCATGTTAGCTTATTCTAGACACACGAACACATACCACTTTTCAAAATCATTCTTTCTATAAACCTGCTGGAGGCTCAGTTGCCTCATCTGTAAAATGAGTGATAAATCAGTTCAGTGTTTTTCAAAGCATGGCATGGCCTTTCTGAGGGTCATGAGATTAATCTATTATAGTAGGTAACAACTAGCAATTTAAAAAACATATAGTAGAATAAATTAGAATGGAAACCATCAGAGTTAATTGCATGTAGAAAGGGTGGGTCTTGTTTTGTGTAACTTTTGTTTCAGTTATGTACTCTGTGTGTGTGTGTGTTTAGTGGGACATAATATGAAATGTACTTCTTACTGTGAGTTGAAATCAAAAACAGTCAAAAGCCACTGGACTTCATGATATCTATGGTCCCATCTTATCTTTTTCTTCCCCTCAGCAAACATTTAGTGCACCTGTCGTATGTTTTAGTCCATTCTGGCTCTAACACTTTATACTCTTTTTTTTTTTTTTTTTTTTTAAGATGGAGTCTCGCACTGTTGCCCAGGCTGGAGTGCAGTAGTGCAATCTCAGCTCACTGCAAGCTCTGCCTCTCAAGTTCATGCCATTCTCCTGCCTCAGCCTCCTGAGTAGCCTGCCACCATGCCTGGCTAAATTTTTGTATTTTTTTGGTAGAGACAGGGTTTCACCATGTTAGCCAGAATGGTCTTGATCTCCTGACCTTGTGGATCCACCTGCCTTGGTCTCCCAAATTGCTGGGATTATAGACATGAGCCACCACCCCCGGCCCTTTTCTGTTGTTGTGGTTTTGTTTGTTTGTGTGTGTGTGTTATTTTTTTTCTTTTTTATAGAGACAGAGTCTTGCTCTGTCACACAGGCTGGACTGCAGTGGCGTGATCTCGGCTCACTGCCAACCTCCACCTCCCGAGTTCAAGCGAGTCTCTTGCCTCAGCCTCCCGAGTAGCTGGGACTACAGGTGCATGCACCACGTCTGGCTAATTTTTGTGTATTTTTAGTAGAGATGAGGTTTTGCCATGTTGGCCAGGCTGTTCTCGAACTCCTGACCTCAGGTAATCTGCCTGCCTTGGCCTCCGAAAGTGCTGGGATTACAGGTGTGAGCCACTGCACCCAGCCACATTTTACACTCTTTTTTTTTTGAGTCTTGATCTGTCGCACAGGCTGGACTGAAATGGCACTCAGCCTCCCAAGTAGCTAGGATTACAGATGAGTGCCACCACGCCCAGCTAGTTTTTGTATTTTTAGTAGAGACGGGGTTTCACCATGTTGACCAGGATGGTCTCTATCTCTTGACCTCATGATCCGCCCACCTCGGCCTCCCAAAGTGCTGGGATTACAGGCATGAGCCACAGCACCTGGCTCACATTTTATACTCTTAAGGAAAACCAGGGCACCTAACTAATGACATAAATATGTTGAGATTAACAGTCTGATAGATTATAATTCTATCTTGACTATTCTTATAACAATAAAGTACAGATGAATTACATTACATATACACTTAACTTATGTGGGTTCACCTATATATGTTTAGCAAACACAAAACAAAAAACATATTTATTTAAAATGCTTTGGCTCCTAAATGCAAACCAAAAAAAATCATTTGGTGGTCTTCTGGAAAACAAAACTAAAACAGTAATCTTTTCCAACACTGAGAGGAAAACAGACTATTTAGAACTGATTAAGAGTGGGTAAGTAAACCCAAAGCCATATAGATGGTACTTAAGAGCAATTAGAAATAAATACAATTTTGCATATTAGACCTTAGAAGCTAAGCCCTGTGTGGAACTCCATGATAAACAGAAACTTAGATGACTTTCCTTCTCCCCTTCCTTCTGAAGAGTATAAATTGTCTTTCCCTTTTTTGTCTTCCTTTTTCTTCCTCTTCCCCTTCCTCCTCTGTCTCTACCCATAACTGAACCTGAACCATTCTTATGTAATAGTAATGTATTTAAAAGATTCTATATTCACATATATATATATGTTTCAAAGCACAGTAATAAAGTAAACCAATCACCAACTTAAGAACAAGAAAGAACATTACCAACTGCATAGGTTCTACCCCACCCAATCCTAGCCACTTCTTCTCTCTAGAGGTAACCAGGAGCCTAAATTTTACATTATTTCTTTATTTCTTCTTGTCTCTTTTATTACATATAAATATCCCTAAACAACATTGTGCTTTCCTTTGATTTATAGTGACTTTTGTAAAAATGGTACTGGCGTGCATCTTTTTTGCAACTTGATTTTATCACTGAAGTACGTTTGACAATTCATCAGTGTAGCTAGAATTCATCAATGTGATACGGAGGTGTGGGTTGAGAAGGGTGTGTTCCCTTTAAATGATACAGAAGTGGGGCGGGTAATTGCTGAGTAGAGGAGAGTGTGGTCCCTGGCGAGGGCTCCACCCCATGGACCTAGATGAAGATAGGCATTTTTATTTTCCTGCCCAAATGTTGGCTTTCCCAAGACCACCCTGGCATGCCACGCCCTCCATCCTGTGCCTATAAACACTGTCCCCCAACCACCCACCCCCTACACCCTAGCAGGCAGACACACAGGCAGCTGGATGTGGAGAGGAGCACATCAGCGGAGGAACACAGGGGTGACTAGACATCTAGAGGAACCCACAGACAGGCACCCACACGCTGGCAGGCCACTGACTGGCAGAAGTAGAATGACATGAGTTTGACTGGGGCAGTCTGAGGAGAGCCCAGGCCTCGGAGTGCCTGACTCCAGGGAAAAAGCTTCTCACTCCATCCTCTTCTCACTTCCCCGGAGCTACCTACACTCAATAAAACCTTGCATTCATTCTCCAAGCCCATGTGTGATCTGAGTCTTCTGGTACACCAAGGCAAGAACCCAGGATACAGAAAGCCCTCTGTCCTTGAGACAAGGTAGAGGGTCTAATTGAGCTAGTTAACACAAGCTACCTGTAGATAGCAAACTAAAAGAGCACCCTGTAACACACGCCCACTGGGGCTTCAGGAGCTGTACTTTCACCCCTAGACACTGCCATGGGGCTGGAGTCCCACAGCCTGGCCATCTGTATGCTCCCCTAGAGGTTTGAGCAGTGGGGCACTGAAGAAGCAAGCCACACCCACATTGCACGCCCTGCAAGGGGGACAAGAGAACTTTTCCTGTTTCACATTTTCTGTGCTGTATAATATTCCATTCTATGACTATATCACAGTTTTTATTTAATCCTCCTTTTCCCAGTGAGCTGCTATGCATGTCCTTTAAAGATCTCCTCCTGTACATATGCCAAGAATTCACTCAGGTGAAGCTTTCCAGTCTGTTTCACATTATAGCACTGTCAGACCTGCATTAATCTGAACTGCAACTGCTCCCAGCTCTACTCAGCAGTCCAAACAGCACACTATGGCTTCTTGACACATCATTTCACCACTGTTAAACCTCTGCTGTAAGGAATACCTTATCTAGGTGAAGAGTTGCCAGATCCTCAGGTATAAGAATGTTCGATTTTCACAATGTGATTTCCTAAAGTGGTCATGCCAATTTTTAGCTGGATAGTAAAATATGTCTATTTTCCTACATCCTCACTTGTAGTTTCTATTACCAGACTTCTTAGTTTTTGCCAATCTAGTGTATATGAATTCTGTTTCATCATGGTCATAATTTGCATTTCCCTGATCACTAAATGATTTTGAGCATTTTTTTTTTCCTTTTTTTTTCAGATGGAATTTTGCTCTTATTGCCCAGGCTGGAGTGCAATGGTGTGATCTTGACTCACAGCAACCTCTGCCTCCTGGGTTGCAATTCTCCTGCCTCAGCCTCCTCAGTAGCTGGGATTACAGGTGCATGCCATCACGCCCAGCTAATTTTTGTTTTTTTAGTAGAGATGGGCTGGTCTTGAACTCTTAATCTCAAGTGATCCACCCGCTTTGGCCTCTCAAAGTGCTGGGATTACAGGTTGAGCCACAGTGCCCAGTCTGAACATTTTCTCTTATATTTCTCAAATGTATTTCCTCTTCTGTGATATGCCTGTTCAAATACTTTATCCACTTTTCAGTTTGGAGGTTTTCTTTTTTTTGTATTTACTTTGCAAGAGTTATTTGTGAATACTGGATATTAATACTTTGTTGGTTATATGTTGTCTTAGTCAGCTCAGGCTACCAAAATAAAATGCCATAAACTGGGTGACTTAAATAACAGAAAATTTATTTCTCAAAGTTCTAGAAGCTCGAAGTCCAAGATCTGGATGCCAGCATGGTCAGTTTCCAGTGAGGGTTCTTTTCTTGACTTGCAAACAGCTGCCTCCGCTATGGTAGACAGAGCCATCTGTCTGCTGTCTCTTCTCATGAAGGCACTAATCCCATATGAGTGTCCCACCCTCATGACCTCAGCTAACCCTAATTACTTCCCAAAGGCCTTATCCCCAAATACCATCACATTAGAGGTTAAGCCTGCCAAATATGAATTTGGGTGCAGACATAATTCAGCCCATAGTACACATATTACAAATATCTTCCAGTTTGTTTTCCTTTTACTCTTGTTATGGTGTTTTTTGATGAACAATTGTAAGCTCACAAATCTTGTTTTTGTAGCAACAAAATTTTTATATTTTCTTGAATATATATACATTCTTCTAAAAGTTTTATAGTTATGTCTTTACTAGTTTCATTTTTATACATCTGGAATTTGTTTTTGTGAATAAAACAGATTCAATTTCATTTTTGTCCATGTGGATAATTAACAATATAAATACCGTTTACTGTGTGATCCATACTTCCAAGTGAGCTGTTAGGAAATCTGGTCATCATCATAATTTATGGCAGGCCAAATGTCAGATTCCCCTGTAAGGTCCCTATTCTATTGCATTGATCAACTTGATTATCCCCGTGCCAGTAGATTATCTGAGAAACTATGTATTTATAATACATCTTGACACATGAAAGAACACAATCCTTTAGCTTATTATTCCTCAGAAGGGTTTGTTTTTTGTTTGGTTTGGTTTTTGAGATGGAGTCTCGCTCTGTCACCAGTCTGGAGTGCAGTGGTGCGACCTTGACTCACTACAACCTCCACCTCCTGGGTTCAAGTGATTCTCCTGCCTCAGACTCCCAAATAGCTGGGACCACAGGCATGTGCCACCACGCCCTGCTAATTGTTGTATTTTTACTAGAGACGGGTTTTGTCATGTTGACCAGGCTGGTCTCAAACATCTGACTCAAGTGATCCACCTGCCTTAGTCTCCCAAAGTGCTGGGATTACAAGTATGAGCCACCATGCCCGGACAGAAGGGTCTTAAAAATTCTTGGGCCTCTGTTCTTACATGTAAATTTCACAATTTATACATTATCAAGTTCTTTTTGGAATTTTTTTCGATGCAATATAATGGAATAAATCTATAGTTAAAATTGGAAATAATCAAAATTCTTCTATTACTGAGATTTTCTGTCCAGGATCATGGTTTACTTCTCACTTATTAGATCTTTCAATAAAGTTTAAAAATTTTTCCCAAATAGGTCTTGAAATTTTTCTTTTTTGTTATTCTTATTCCTAGGCATCTTATATTTTCAGTTGAAATTATAAATTAAATACATATATATGCATATATACATATATATATAGAGAGAGAATGTTTTCTGTTTTGTTGCCAAGGAGTAGATAGTAATTTATTTTTATGTATTGATTGTAATGATATATTGCTTGTATATTCAGCAATCTTGCCAAACTCTGATATTAATTCCAAATATCTCTATAAGATTATTTTATATTTCCTATGTAGAAAATAATAATTTGAGAGTAACGTCAGTTCTTAATTTTGATAACTTTCATAAGGAGAAGGGATTATTGCACTGGTTAAATTATCCAGTAGAATGTGGAATAGAACTGGTAATAGTGGGTACCTTTTCCTCTTTCCTGATTTAAAAAAATATGCTTCTAATTTTTTATAAATAAGATTTATATTTATTACAGGTTTTTCTACAAATTATTACATTGAGAAATTCATTTTACTTCTAGTTTGCTAAGAGTTTTGTTGGCATTTTAAATCATGAGTGTTGAATTTTACCAAGTGCTTTTTCTGCATCTATTAAAAAAAATTAATATTGGTTTTTCACCTTTGATCTATTACTGGAGTAATTATATCGATCGAGTTTCTAAACTTTCTTTGAATTACTTGGAAAAACTAAACTTGGTCATGCTGAATTATTCTTTCTTATATACTAGTACATGCAGTTTTCTAATACTTTGTTTAGGATAGTCAAACTCATAAGTTGAACTAGACTGTAATTTACCTTTGTTATTTTGTTCTTAGCTATTTTTTAAATTAGGTAAAATATTAGCATTATATATTCCTTTTATTCTGTTTTCTAGAAAAATTTATAATCCATGCTTTGAATATTCTACAGAACTTGCCTGAAACCATTGGTCCCTAGTTTTTTCAAGGTGAAATTTTTAACTAAATGTGCAATGAATAATTGTTTATTTTTTGTCGGATTTTGTAATTCAGATTTTTCTTGATATTTATCATTTCTGTGTTAACATTAGCATAAAATTATTTTGTATTTTTCTTTTATGTTGTAAATCTTTCACGTTTTTAGTCCCTTTTTATCATTATAATTATTGCTTATAAGTATCCCTTAACTTTTTTTAGTCAATCTTGTCAGAGATTTTTGTATTTCATTAGTCTTCTTGAAGAATTACCATTTGTCTTTATTCATCCTTTCTATCACATGCCATTTTCTTTTTACATTAACTTCTCATCTTCATTATCGCCTTCAAGTACATTTGTTGGATTTATTCTGTTGATACAGCCTAATTCAGACATTGGGAGACTTTTCTGTGAAGAATCAAGTAGTCAGTATTTTAGGCTTTGTGGACCATACAGTGTCTCTTACAACTAATAGGCGCATGCCATTGCAGCATGACAGCAATCATAGACAAAACATACATGAATGGGCATGGTGTGTTCCAATAAAACTTTATTTACAGAAACAGGTGCAAGATTTGACTCTTGGCTTGAGCTAGTTTACTGACTCTTGGATTCTCAATACGTGGTCTACAAACTTCTGTGGGGTCCCTAGGAACTTTTTAGGAAGTAAAATCAAAACTATTTTTATTACCAGGCCAGGATGTTACGTTTTTATCATGTTACATTGAACTGGCAGTACAAAAACTAGGGTGGATAAAATCACTGGCACTTTAGCACAAATCAAGGCAGTGATGGTATTTCCATTACTGCACCCTCACTATAAAAATGTATGTCAGTTCACTTAGGAATGTCTTTAATGAAACAGTAAAAACTATTTAATTTTATTAAAACTTGATCACTGATTACATATCTTCTTAGTATTCTGTCTGACGAATCAGGATTTACACATAAAACAATTCGGCTGCATTTTAAAGTATGATGCCATTCTCAAAAAAAAAAGAACTTACATGATGATTGTTGGAGTTGCAACCTTAACTAGCCATTTTCATCACAGGACAACAGTTTTACTTGAAAGAACTAGGCAAACTGCAAGTACCTAGCTTCGAGTATTTGTCCGGCATTTTCTCAAAAATGAATGAAAACATTGAAAATACATATTACAAATGTTAAAATTTGAGCTTTCACATAAAAGTTAGGATATATGTCATTGTGAGTTTAACAGCTTCCCAATGCTTAAACGCCATTTTGATGAAATCAGTGGTGAAATTAACAAGCGTTTTTTTCCATGTAATACCATGAAATACGCATAAACATTCAGGAGATCCGTGTTACTCGGTGTATGAATATTTTTAGATAATCAATAAATGATATTACAAAATTACGTATGGGTAAAAGATTCATTCAAAGTGCAAGACATACCAATAGATCTTAATGTAACAGACTATGAAACATTCATTGATGTGGTTTCAGATTCCACACTGCAATTAACCTTTAAGAGATTACCGTTACTGGAGATTTGACATAGTATCAAAGAATATTCACAGTTATATGAAAAGGCTATTAAAATACTCTCCCTTACCCAGTACACGTCTGTGTGAGGCCAGGTATTCTTCATATACTTCAACCAAACTAACATATTATAGGATATTAGATGTAGAAACAGATACGAGAATCCAGTTCTCTTCTATTAAGGTAGACATTAAAGAAATTTGCAATAATGTAAAATAATTCTATGCTTATTACTAAATTCTTTTGTTTGGGAGTATATTTTTATTAAAATATAAGGTTAATATAAAATGGGTTTATTATTATTTTTAAATGAATTAATAAATGTCTTAAATTTTAAAGTTCTACTTCCGTATGATAGTTATAACCCACATAAATAAAAGCTCATTGGTGCCCTTGATAATTTTTTTCCCCTCAAAACAGAGTCTTTTCTGTCCCCCAGAGCTGGAGTGCAATGGTACGATCTTGGCTTACTGCAACCTCCACCTCCAGGGTTCAGGCAATTCTCCTGCCTCAGCTTCTCCAGTAGCTAGGATTATAGGCAGGCACCACCATGCCTGGCTAATTTTTGTATTTTTAGTAGAGACTGGGGTTCACCATGTTGGCTAGGCTGGTCTCGAACTCCTGACCTCATGATCCGCCCGCCTCAGCCTCCCAAAGTGCTGGGATTACAGGCGTGAGCCACCTCGCCTGGCTTATATTTAAGAGTATCACTCTTCTCAGACAAACATTTGAGAACCGGTCTAGATTATTCAGTTTGATACTTAACTCATTAATTTTTTTTAGCATTTCTTCTTTTCTAATGTAGCCACTTCAGGTTATAAATGGCCTTCACAGCCTGTTTTCAACCATATCACATAAATTTTGATATGTAATGTTGAGAGTTGACAATGTGCTGACAGCCCTCACTCTCCGAGCCCCCTAGGCCTCGGCGTCCACTCTGGCAGCGCTTGAGCAGCCCTTCAGCCTGCCACGGCACGGTGGGAACCCCTCTCTGGGCTGGCTGAGGCCGGAGCTGCCTCCCTGTGCTTGCGGAGAGGTGTGGAGGGAGAGGCGTGGGCGGGCGGGAACCCCGGCTGCGCCCAGCGCTAGCCCGCCACTGCGAGTTCCTGCGGGTGCCGGACGGGTGCGGCGCGGGTGGGCCCTGCACACATAGCAGCCGGCTGGCGTCGCCGGCACAGGGCAGTGAGGGGCTTAGCACCCGGGCCAGCAGCTGCGGTTGCACCGGGTCCCCCAGCAGTGCTGGCCCGCCAGCGCTGCACTCAAATTCTCCCAGGCCTTAGCTGTCTCCCTGCAGGGCAGGGCTCGGGACCTGCAGTCTGCCATGTCTGAGCTCCCCCACTGTGGTGGGCTCCCTCGCAGCCGGAGCCTCCCGGACTGGCGCTTCCCCCTGCTCCGTGGCGCCGGGTCCCATCCACAGCCCGAGGGTTGAGGAGTGTAGGCATGGCTTGGGACTGTCGGGCAGCTCCGCCTGCAGCCCCTGTGCAGGATCCACTAGTTGAAGCCAGCTGGGCTCCTGAGCCGATGAGGACTTGGAGAACTTTTGTATCTAGTGGGAGAATTGTATGTGCACCAATCAGCACTCTGTATCTAGCTAATCTGGTGGGGACTTGGAGAACCTTTATGTCTAGCTAGAGAATTGTAAATACACCAATCAGCACTCTGTGTCTAGCTCAAGGTTTGTAAATACAGCAATCAGTACTCTGTCTAGCTCAAGGTTTATAAATACACCAACTGGTACTCTGTATCTAGCTAACTCTGTGTCTAGCTAACCTAGTGGGGACTTGGAGAACTTTTCCCTCTAGCACTCTCTGTCTACCTCAAGGATTGTAAACGCACCAATCAGCACTCTGTGTCTAGCTCAGGGTTTGTAAATACACCAATCAGTACTGTGTGTCTAGCTCAAGGTTTGTAAATACACCAATTGGTACTCTGTATCTAGCTAACTCTGTTTCCAGCTAACCTAGTAGCTCAGGGTTTGTAAATACACCAATCAGTACTGTGTGTCTAGCTCAAGGTTTGTAAATACACCAATTGGTACTCTGTATCTAGCTAACTCTGTTTCCAGCTAACCTAGTGGGGACTTGGAGAACTTTTCCATCTAGTACTCTGTGTCTAGCTCAAGGATTGTAAACACACCAATCAGCACTCTGTCAAAATGGACCAATCAACTGTCTGTAAAATAGACCAATCAGCTCTCTGTAAAATGGACCAATCACAAGGATGAGGGTAGGGCCAGATAAGGAAATAAAAGCAGGCTGCCTTAGCCTTCACTGACAATGCCCTTGGGTCCACTTGCAGGTTGGGAAAGGTTTGTTCTTTTCCTCTTTGGGTCCATGCTGCTTTTACGAGCTGTAACACTGCGAAGGTCTGCAGCTTTACTCATGACAGCGAGACCACAAGCCCACCAGAAAGAAGAAGCTCCAGACACACCTGAATGTCTGAAGGAGCAAATTCCAGACACACCATCCTTAAGAACTGTAACACTCACTGGGAGGGTCCGCGGCTTCATTCTTGGAAGTCAGTGAGACCAAGAACCCAGCAATTCCAGACACAATGTCATCATCATCACTTAGTTATAAGTGAGTTTTATATTTTAATTATGATGTTTGCTTTGATCCATGAGTAATTTAGAGGTGTTTTTAATTTTTAAAAATGTAGGAATTTTCATTTATTTTTATTATTGACTTCTAACTTAATTGCAGTCCAGTTAGACAATATGATCCATGTAATACCAATTCTTAGAAAATTGTTGTGACTCACCGTATGTATTAATATGGTGGTAAATTTATAAGGATCACATGTATTTGAATATAATATGTACTATTTTGAGGTGATTCTACGGATGTCCATTTTATCTTGCTAATAACAGCTAAATTCTTCTATATCTTTACTAATGTGCTGTCTATTGATTTATCAATAATTAAGGGAGTTAAATTGTTAAGCCTGTTACAATCTGCTGCTGCAACCGTGATTTGTACTTTCCCCGTTATAACTCCATAATCCTTTTCATGTTTTTAGGGTTATTTTATTAGTCAGCTCATGCTTGGAATCATTATATATTCCTGGTGAATTGAAATTATTATAATTATATAAGTAATCCTCCCAGGAATGCTGCTTTTTTGTCTTAAAGCCTATTTTGTTTGGTTTAATACAGTCACCCATGTTTATTGTGGTTAGCATTTGCCTATTATTTTTCATGCTTTTGATTTCAACCTTTCTACGTCTTTCGACTTTGGTTGTGTCTCTTGTAACAGTATATCGCTGGATTGTATCTTTATCCAGTATGACAAACTCTGATTTAATTTGCACATATTGTCTGTTTTTATTTTTTATAAGTAATATTTTCATATTCGTTTCTACCATTCCGATTTTTTTTCTTGTTTCTTGTAATTGAGAATTTGTTATAATATTACATCATACCTTTTACTGGTTTCAAAGTTATGCATCCTATTTCTATAATTTAGAGGTCACTCTTGAAATTGTCACCACATATGTGTGCTAACTTACCAAAAGTGTAAGTTTAATAATGTCTTATCTTGAATATGAAGATCTTAGAACACTTTTAGTATGACCCACCCCACTCCTAATTTATAGGCTAGTATTGCCCAGCATTTTAATCCCATCTCTTTTAAACTCCATAAATTAAATTTTATTTTAAAATTAATTTATATAGACAACATAATTTTTTAAAGTATCTCTGAGTTTAATAAGCTATTTGTATACCTTTCTACTTCACATTGCAGCCATTCTTCCCGAGCTCAAAATAAGTCCATTCGTCAGAAATTCCTTTAATGAAGATTAGCTCAGTGATACATATGATTAAAAAACTTTTGTTCTAAAAATTCTGTATTTGCCCTTTTTTTTTTTTTCCTTTTTTTGGAGACAGTGTCTCGCTCTGTTGCCCAGGCCAGAGTGCAGTGTTGTGATCTTGGCTCACTGCAAGTTCTGCCTCCCAGGTTCATGCCATTCTCCC
>NW_012117488.1:3980975-3982921 GCF_000951035.1 Colobus angolensis palliatus
GTCTCAAAAAAAAAAAAAAAAAAAAGAAATTTTTTATTTGCCTCTGCTAGAAAACTCCTAAGAGGAGAGCACTCACTCCCAGTTGAGGATGCTAGATTAATGTGAAAATACCAATTTTAGCATTCTCTGTTGTAGCTACTGACTTTTTTGCATATATTTCTAAAAGCCAATGGGGGAACTACTAGAATATTTGAGCAAGGAATTGACTTTCCTCACTTACGTTTTAAAACAGTCACTTTGACCATAGGAGAGATAACTAGAGATGGGCAAGAGAGGTGGATCCATAAGCCAGATGGTCACTTTGACCACAGGAGAGAGAACTAGAGATGGGCAAGAGAGGTAGATCCATAAGCCAGGGAATGCTTATAGTAACTGAACTTGGAATTTAAACTAGAAAATGAAGGAAGTGAGGTCACCAAGGGTAAAGGGACACTAAAAAGGATGGATCAATGGATTGGCGATCCCAGTAGGGTTACAGCATTGATGGAGATAGACTACAGCAGGGAGTCAGCTGCATAGATAAGAAGACTTCCCAAATTCCCTTTGGCAGAAAATAATTTCAAAATCTTCTGGAAGATGACAGTTATTCACCTTTTCATGGATTATTTTTCCGTTTAATTTTATTTTTCTCCTAAATGAGGTTCCCACGGTCAGAAAGGTCATTTTTGTTTCCTAAAATCCAGCCTAAGTGTTACATAGCCAAAGTTTAGTTCTTTTTTCTTTAAATAATGCTATTTTATACCAGGTTAATTTTATTCCTGTCCTCAGTTAATTTTCTTTATCCTCATCCCAAACACTTGAAGACCTTTGCCAAATACTGAACTGAGACCCCTGCCATCTTTCAACACAATTGCACAGACATTCATCTCTTCGTGGTAAATTCTTTCCATTAACCATTTGGAATCGTTCTACTCTGAATCCAGTCTGTGTTTTCCTTTTCCTTACAGTGTTGAAGTGGATGCAAATATGATAGCCCAGCCTTTTAAGATCTACAGATTTCTGACTCCTACACTGAGTTCCAAGGACTATAGGTTTGTTTTGAATAGTCTGAGGCATTTTCACCAGATTTACCTATGACAGGTCTAAGAAACTGACCACCTATTTCAAGCATTTTATGTTCTTTTAAAACTATAGCTTACAATTTATCCCACAATTTACTTCACAATTTACTGTCACTTTTATCTGGTTTGCTTCATTTTCCAAATTACTAATGAAGGCAAATGAATAAACAAATAAGGACTTAACTACTAACCTTGAAACTCATTTGTTAAAAAACTTACTCTCCCATCCCCAGACAGGTTTTAGTTTAGAAACACTGACTGGCTGGGCGTGGTGGCTCACGCCTGTAATCCCAGCACTTTGGGAGGTTGAAGCGGGCAGATCATCTGAGATCAGGAGTTCAAGACCACCGTGGCCAACATGACAAAACCCTGTTTCTACTAAAAATACAAAAATCAGCCAGGTGTGATGGCGCATGTCTGTAATCCCAGCTCTTCGGGAGGCTGAGGCAGAAGAATCACTTGAGCCTGGGGGAGAGGCCAGGGGGCAGGTGGAGAGTGCGGTGAGCTGAAATTGTGCTGCTGCACTCCAGCCTGAGCAATGGAGCAAGACTCCATCTCAAAAGAAAAAAAATACTGACATTTTAATATTAGACCAGCTGTGTGCTAGATGCTTTCATAATGGTCTCACACTAACTTTTTGAACATGTTTTGTTTTTCATGTTTTAAAACTGAGGCTCAGAGAAATTAATAAACTGGTAAGCTCACACAGATAATAAATAGCAGAAACATGATATGAATTCAATTTTTCGAGTCCCAAGTCTCCTTTTATTTTTTATCTTTTTATTTATTTTATTATTACAATTTTTTTTTATCTCAGCTCACTGCAAGCTCCGCCTCCAAGATTCATGCCATTCTTCTGCCTCAGCCTCCCAAGTAGCTGGGATT
>NW_012117488.1:3984356-4026776 GCF_000951035.1 Colobus angolensis palliatus
TTGAGATGGAGTCTCGCTTTGTCGCCCAGGCTGGAATGCAGTGATGTGATCTCAACTCACTGCAAGCCCCGCCTCCCAGGTTCACGCCATTCTGCTGCCTCAGTCTCCTGAGTAGCTGGGACTATAGGCACCCGCCACCACACCCAGTTAATTTTTTATCTTTTAAGCAAGAGACAGGTTTCACCATATTGGCCAGGCCAGGCTGGTCTCGAACTCCTGACCTCATAATCCACCCAAAGTGCTGGGATTACAGGCGTGAGCCACTGCGCCCGGCTTATAACTGCTTCTTAATGACTTTCTTTGTTTCCCTTTCCCCCTCTTTTCCAATTTTTTTCTCCATATTTATATGTAAAGTTAATCTTCCTAAAATATCAACTTTGCCCAAAAAGTTTGCAACAGCTTATTATTGCCAACAAAACAGAATCAGCTTCCTCATCCTGTGGTTAGATACTCTCCATGATCTGACTTCTAAATCCTGAAGGGGATGTAAGAAAGAATAAATATTTATATTTTTTCTTCTTAATTTCCTCTTCAATTGTTTTTTTCTGATACCTCCATTTAAATTGAGGTGTGAATTACATACAATTAAGGTCACAAATCTTAAGTATAAAGATTAGTAAATGTTTTTACATATGCATCCACCCAAGAAACCATTACTGAATCCAAGTTACTAATCCCCCAGAAAGCTCTCTCACTCCCCCTTCCAGATTATACTCCCAAAGGTGACCACTATTCTAACCATAATCAACATGGATTGGTTTTTCCTGTTTTTAATTTCACATGAATGCAGTTATACAACATGTACCCTTATGTCTGGCTTCCTTTATTCACTGGGCATAATAAGATACCATTATGTAGAGCTGTTCTTTTTCACTACTCATAGTGCTCTATCTTGTGTATATATCATAATTGACTTTATTTTTTTATTTATGAACAAATGGTTTCCTCTTTGGGGGGTACTATAAAAAACTGCTATGAATATTTCTGTACATGTGTGTGTGAACATAAGCACTCATTTCTGTTGGGTGTATTCCTAGAAGTAGAATTTCTGGTAGAGTGTATAAATGTTTGGCTTTATAGAAATTACCACATAGTTTCCAAAGGAGTTTAACCAATTTTTACTCTAACCAGTAAGTAATACATAGAATTCCATTTGTTCCACCCACATCTTTGCCAACACTTGGTATTGTAAGTCCTTTCAATTTTCACCATTCTGGTAGTGAAACAGGAAGGTTCCCTTGGTCCCTTGCAGGGCATATGATGGGGGTGTAGTTTGCTTCTTCATAGACCCACTGCCCAGACCTCTAGTGAAGCATACAGACGGGGAGGCTATGGGGCTCCAGCCTGACAGCAGTATCTAGGGGTGAATGTTTACAGCTGAAGCCCCAGTGGGCATGTGTTACAGGATACTTTCTTAGTTTGCCATCTATAGGCAGCTGGTTAACCAGCTCAATTATACGCACTACCTTCTCTCAAGGACTGAGGGCTTTCGGTATCCTGGGTTCCTGCCTTGGTGTGCTGGAAGAATCCTATCACACATGGGCTTGGAGAATGAGTACAAAGTTTTATTGAGTGGAAGTAGTCTTCACCAGTGGGGGAGCCAGAAGGGAGACGGTTTTTTCCCTGGAGTTGGGCTGCTCAGTGCCCAGGCTCTTCTCCCATTGCCCTGGTCAAACTCCGCCTCACCCCATCAGTCGAAGGCCTGCTTGAGTGCTGGCGTCTGTGGCGCGCTCTTCCGCCAGTGTGCTCCCACATCATCCTCTTACCAACCAGCTACTTGTGTCTTCTTCTGCTGATGTACTCTCTTGACGTCTGGCTACCTGTGTGTCTACCTGCTAGGGTCTTGGGTTTTTTTCTTTTTTTTATTTTTTGATGGAGTCTCACTCTGTCACCAGGCTGGAGTGCAGTGGCAGGATCTTGGGTCACTGCAACCTCCGCTTCCCAGGTTCAAGCAATTCTCCTACCTCAGCCTCCCAAGTAGCTGGGACCACAGGCCACACCACCACGCCCAGCTAATTTTTAGTAGAAATGGGATTTCACCATGTTGGCCAGGATGGTCTCAAATCTTTTGACCTCATTGTCCACCCACCTTGGCCTCCCCAAAGTGCTGGGATTACAGGCATTAGCCACTGCACCCATCCAGGTCTCAGGTGTTTATAGACACAGGGTAGGGGTGTGGCAGGCCAGGATGGTCTTGGAAAATGCAACATTTGGGTGTGAAAGCAGGAGTGCCTGTCCTCACCTAGGTCCATGGGAGTGGAGCCCTGGCCAGGGACCTGCCTCTCTCTACCCAGCACTTCCCTGCCCCCTCCCGTATCAGTAGGTGTGTAGTAACATCTCATTATGATTTTAATTTTTGTTTTTCTGCTAATTGCATTGATCACCTTTTCCTATGCTTGTTAGCCATTTGGATATCATTTTTTATGAATTGCTTGTTCAAGTCTTTTGCCCATTTTTTTAATTTGGCAACTTTCTTCTTCTTTTTTTTTTATTTTATTTATATATTTTTTTTTGAGACGGAGTCTCGCTCTGTCGCCCAGGCTGGAGTGCAGTGGCCGGATCTCAGCTCACTGCAAGCTCCGCCTCCCAGGTTTACGCCATTCTCCTGCCTCCGCCTCCCGAGTAGCTGGGACTACAGGCGCCCACCACCTCACCCGGCTAGTTTTTTGTATTTTTTAGTAGAGACGGGGTTTCACCATGTTAGCCAGGATGGTCTCGATCTCCTGACCTCGTGATCCACCCCTCTTGGCCTCCCAAAGTGCTGGGATTACAGGCTTGAGCCACCGCGCCCAGCCTTTTCTTTTTTTAATAGAAGCTTTTTATATATTGTATACATAAGTTGTTTGCCAGATAGTTGACATACATTTCCAAATATATGTACATATATAAAAATACATGTGTATATATGACATGTATATGTGTAGATATGTAGATAGTTACGTGTATATATATGACATGTAAATACATATGTGTATATATGACATATATGTGTAGATATATAGATAGTAGATACCTTCTCAGTCTATGGCTTGCTTTTTTACTCTCTTAATGGTTTTGCTTTTGATTAAGAGAAGTTCTTAATTTTAATGTAGTTCAATTAATGTATATTTTATGTTTAGTGCTTTGTTGTATCTTGTTTAAAAAATCTTTCCCCAAGATCATGACAATATGTCAATATTTTCTTATGTTTTCTTCTAGATGTTTTATTATTTTGCATTTCACTTTCAGGTTTATAATCCATTCTCAATTACTATTTTATTTTTGGTGAAATCTCAGTTCCCACTTTTAAATTCTTCTACTCCAGGTAGATTGATAAACTACTTGCCCTCTCCTAACTCCACCTTTAAAAAAATAATGTTGGATAATTCTGCCTTTCTACTGCAGTCTAGAATTCTGTAGTCTTCTATATCTGAATTGTAAACTCAGGTCCCAGCTCTGCTGCGTTCTCGTGAGCCTAATGTGGGCTTAGCCTATACTGCTTCATGCTGGTAACTATTTGTATACATATGTTACTTTGTTTTCAATCAAGTAGCCTCATATTTCTTGAAGGTAGAAATTGCCCATAAAGGGTAAGCAATGCTCTGCACATCATGAATGTTCCATAAATATGAGATGCCAGCTGATTGACATATGTACTTAATTCACAGGCCATCAGGTGGACCTGCCCAGGACTATCTGCTATACAGCTATTTCTGTGAGTGGTGCTGCTGTTAGCCTCACAGATGTGTCAAATAGAGTGGGACAATTTTTAATTTCATCAAAGTGGTATCTTTAGGCTTTTCAAGGGGTATTTTCCAGGTTTATTTCTACAGTTCTGTTAAGAGCCACTACCTTCTTTTCACATATCACACTTTCGCTTATTTGTTAACATTCCTGAGTTTTCATTTATGGCTCAATCAGTCTGTTTTGCTTTACTTTAATTACTGTGGAATGTACTGGTAACTTTCTGATGTAGTTCCTTTAAAAAAATAGAATTAAAATGAAGGAAAAGTATCAAACAGATTCAAAGCCTTCTCCACACTCCCTTTCCCACTCCAAAGGGAGAGAAAAAAATCGTCGGGTCTGAATTTGTCATCTGTCTTCTTTAACAGCTACCCTGTGTCTGTCATCTAGTTCTGTTGATTTCCAAATATGTCAGTGTACCTGTTCAAAATTATTTTTTTCTGCTTTGTGACTTTAACAGAGGTGTCAGTATTTTTTTTAAGTTTCTTTTTTTTTCCCTGCCGCTCATTTTAAAAGAGTTTAAAAACAGATTATTGCTTCATATATTCTGATTTGTATTAATGGCCTTGCTAGCTTTGCTTCCCCATATGAGACACAAATGCCTCTCCTTTCACATAGCTACTTTATTCAGCTTTTCCATTCCGGTTTTTGTCATAATTATCGTTTCTTCTTTAAAAAAAAAAAAAAAAGAATAGGTATTATGAAAAATTTCTCTAGGGTTCCCTCCCAATTTCCTCACTGCCATTACAGAGCCTCCGTCCCATCAGTCTCGACGGGCACATTGGATATTCTAACTCTTTGCGTCCCTCTTTTCTCAGAGCAATTGTAATCTGCTTTAATTATGGTGGATATTCCAGCAGCCTGCCCTTCTCCTGGGCTTTAGTATTCCCTCCTTCAATACCATACTCACTAGATTTTTTTTTAATTCCCCCAAATTAGCTCTCTTGAATTCTAATGCCCTGATAGGACTGCTCCCATTCTGGTTATGAACTCAATCCCACCAGGTTTCAGATACGTCAATGAAGGCATTGCGTTCTGCATTTCTGCATCCCTAGGAATGCTCCCCGTCATTTCTCAGGCTCCTCTCAGGCCGCAGGTCCCTGCTTTCTCTCTGCTTAAATCACCATGGCAGACCCTTCCTCAGAAAAGGGAGGAAGGCATTGTTTTCGATACCTGACACAGGCCGTGACATTTTAATCCCTGTCTTTTTAAAAAGCCTCTCCAGTGAAAGAGAGTTTTTAATATAACTATCTTTAAATAACAACTTTTAAGCATTTTTATTCCACACACTAGTTTCTACTCAACTCTGCAGCGTAATTCAGATCCCCGGGTAGTTGACCTGAAGCCTCTGGCCAAGGCAGTTGCTTCTGTGCTGCTTCTGTGCTGCCCGTTGAGATTTCACGCATTCATGTGGTGAGGAAGGACGCCAATGGCATGTATTTTCTCCAGCTAACCATGCCTTCTCCATCAGCACTTGTGCAGACACACACCAGTGAACTGAGGTATCTCTCTTTCCCACAAAAATACTAGATTTAATCATCTCAGTATAACAAAACAAAGACATATTTATCCGCATTTTTATGAGGGTAAAGATTTCAGAGACTCTGTGTTGATCTCTGAGAGTAAGGGTTTAGGATATCTGCCCTTGGGTGAAGGAGATATACCCAGTTACTCTCAGGTCCATGATAAATCAACAGTTGGCTCCCAGGCCCCACCTTTATCCTATAATCACTCTGCTCTCCCCTTATTCCTCTCTCAGTTGGAATTCATTCAACTGCACTTAAAAAAAATACAATTCCAACTGATTTAAACAGTAAACAGGGATATAAGGCTTTCTGTAGGTGAAAAATCCAGAAATATCAAACGAGGCTTGATCCAGCCACCCAACATTGTCACCAAGTGTCTAGTTCTTTCTTTGCTCTGCCTTCCAGGCTATCACTTCATCCTAAAGATGACTCCTACCGTGGTGCTCAAATGACATCACCAACTTCCTGGAGCTATGTGCTTCTCACAGCCAAGAAGGAAAAAAAGCATTATTTCGGTATTGCTAATGATTCCTCTGATGGGAGCAGCTTTGGTCACAGCGCCCCTCTGGATTCACTGAGGCTGGTAGAGAAAATGTATTCATTGGCCGGACCTGGGTTGCATGCTCTAACTCTTAAATCAGGAAAGGAGTCTGTTGCCAAGAAACACGTGCTTTACAAAATGGAAAAGTTAGCTACTAGGGAGGGGGAAGAGGAGGATGTATCTGGGGACAACACAAAGAGTTGAACTCTACAAAAATCCTGGCCTTCACTTTTTTCCCCAGGTACCAAAAAAAAAAAAAAACTCTGCCAAAAACCATGTTGAGTTTACCCTACTTATACTGCAGCCCTGATGTAATACTGGCCTGAGGAAAGACTTCCTAATGGCTGCTCTCACCTTCAAAAGAGCAAACACACACGCAAACAGAGCAAAATATGCCCCTGGCTTCTGACAGGAAGCAGTTTGGGTGCTTAAGCAAGTGACTTAAAGTCTTTCTGCTCTTATTTTGCTAAGACTGAACGTTATTTGAGACAAGTCCAGATGACTGAAAGTTGTCCAACTGTGAGCCCCGTTTAGTCAGTCATTTTTTTTAAATAACTTCTGGCCAGACGCAGTGGTTTATGCTTATAATCCCAATGCTTTGGGAGGCCAAGGCAGGAGAACCGCTTGAGGCTAGGAGTTTGAGACAAGCTTGGGCAACATTGTGAGACCCTATCTTTCCAAAAAATAAAACAATTAGCAGGGTATGGTGGCACCCGCCTGTAGACCCTAGCTATTAGGAAAGCTGAGACAGGAGGATTACCTGAGCCCAGGAGTTCGAGGTCACAGTGAGCTATGATCATCCCACTGCACTTCAGGCTGGGCAACAGAGCAAGACCCTGTCTCTAAAAATAAATAAAATTAAAACTTAAAAATACTTCTAAATGGGGTGTGTTGGCTCATGCCTGTAATCCCAACACTTTGGGAGGCCTTGGTGGGTGGATCATGTAAGCTGGGAAGTTCAAGACCAGCCTGGGCAACAATGGTGAAACCCTGTCTCTGCAAAAATAAGTAGAAGATTAGCTGGGCATGGTTGTGCACACCTGTAGTCTCAGCTACTCCGGAGGATGAGGCAGGAGGATAGCTTCAGGCCGGGAGGCGGAGGTTGCAGTGAGCTGAGATGGCGACTCTGTGCAGGTGACAGAGCACGACCCTGTCTGAAAAAACAAACAAAACACTTCTACATCACAAAAAGATAAAAGAATAATTTCTAAATATTTTGGTCATATTAAAGCACTATCTATACACAACAGTGGAGGCAAATGTTTCTCTGCTACAGTGAGCAAACATTCTTCTTTGAGATAATACATTTATTTAAATGCATAGTATACAAGGGGTTAAGAAGCAGAACCTGGCCTGTCTGACTTTGCCTTGGATTGTTAGGGGATTTTTTTGCTTTTGTTTTCTTCAGTAATCCTTGTTCTGAGGATTGTTAGTGTTTTGAAGTCCAGTTACAGGCGATGGATCCTCAGGGGTCCCTGCCAAATAAGAATGAGAGAGCTCAGGTGAGAGACAGGGTAGGTAAGCTGAGCTGCCCCTAATGTCTGTTGCTCTTTCCTGACTAGGATCATTGCTGGGAAAATAGCAGTGTGTAGCCCTGGGGAGTCTATAAATTAGCAGCCCAGCTTTCTTTTTCTTTCTTTCTTTCTTTCCTTTCTTTCCTTCTTTCCCCCTCCCTTCCTTCCTTCCTTCCTTCCTTCCTTCCTTCCTTCCTTCCTTCCTTCCTTCCTTCCTTCCTTCCTTCCCTCCCTCCCTCCCTCCCTCCCTCCCTCCCTCCCTTAACTGGCAAAGAGTTAAACTTTTTATTTAGTTCTGTGTCTTACCTCAGATGTTTTTAATCCAGGCAGAGAGTATGACAATCCAAGGACTACATTAAGCTGAACTGGAGCATTGAAGACACTTTCTAAACTCAACTGAGGTTCAGGGAAGTGAAGCAACTTGCATGGACCACTCCAATAGGAACCAAGCTCTCTAAACTCCTTCCTTCAGATCCCGGTCCTGTCCAAGGAGCAGCACCTGTGAGTTCTCATTGACATCATGATGTTTGCTGAAACTGAAGAAATAGATGACAGAGAAGAAAATTGACCAGCACTTAGCACATAGTTTCTCTATGAATGACATTAATTTTTCTGAGTGCTTCTCAGAATTGTTCAAGCGTCACCTGTGTCTCACTGTTTCTTGTTTTTTTTTTCCAGTTTCGTATCCATAATTGACTGTAAAGTTGACAAGAAGCTTTGTGTATTTGCCCAGCAAACAGAAAGAAACCAGGGAAATGGTTTCTTTGGTTTTGTGACTTCTCTGAAATCTCTTGTTGGAAAGCATGATTGCCAACATTTATCCCTCCCCAAAAGCTTATTGCAGAGTTTTCCTATCTGGGGCTCTAAGCTAGGACAAAATAAAGCGAACTAATGGTTTTGAGAAGTAACTATGTTTTCTGCGTGCATTGTAAATCATGCAGTGTCACTTTTTGATGTCAACCTGAAGAGAGCTCACGTTCTCCTGCTTCTTTCAAATGTATACAAATACAGAAAGATTTCCTTTGGCTTCTCACCTTGTTTCCTAAGGCCTACTAGCCAAAAGCCTGCCACTCTCTTTTCTATCTTGAAACTAAAAATAAAATGTATTTTCTTCATGGTTTGTTAACCATAACTGGGTTAATTTATAAATATTTCTTCTAAATAAATTTTAATTTATTATTGAGAGTGCAATGTGTACAGTTTTCAAGTGTCCCAAGGCCAGTGTTGTGATCTACCTGTTGCTAACAATCACTAGCAAATTCTTTGTCAGACAGTCTAGTTTCCAAAGAGTTAAGTGTGACTTGGACATTTTTTGAAGAGTTTTGGGCAAAGTCTTGTAACAGAGGTTTTGTCAGTATAAAACTTTGTGGTTAAAAAAAAAATCAAATACTTCTGAAAAAATAATCTGGTAGAATTCCTAAGGCTTGACTTGAAAGGAATGGGTTAGTCATGTGGTCTTGCTGCCAATTAACCTTGACTCTAAGGCCAGAGGTCAAAACTATTCCTATACTTTAGTTCTCCAGGTGTAGGTTAGGGGGAAAAGGTGGCAATTTGGAGGACAATTTACAAGCCAGATATAATCATCTGAAATGTTGATTCTGTGTCATCCTAAGAATTTATGGCAGCCGGAAGGAAGGCAAGTATGTTGTGCTAATTCAAGAAGTTACAGCTTCCTTCCGTGTTAGTCTGTACAGGAAAACTTCTACAGAAGTTGTAAATCTCACCTTTCTGCAAAACTAATGAGATGGTGTCACTGAGTAGGAGGAATAACCTGAGGTCCCTACAAACAGGAGGCAGGATGAAAAGGGGCTTCTGAGAGTTTCACCTAGAGACAGAAGAACTAACCAGGAAGCTAGAACCAACCCCATGTAAAGGAGATCATCCTTCATCAGTGGAGGTGATGAAAAGTTGGTTGATTTTCACACTACTGGTCTAATAATCGTGTCCTGAAGCAGGAACAGCTTTTTTTGTTGTTCTCTTTTGATTTTTATTAATTTATTCATTCAGTAAACAGTTATTGATCATCTAAACACTGTACTAGGCTCTAGAAAAACAAAAATGAGTACTACACATATGCAAGAAGTTAATAGGTTGGTAAATAAAGGAGCCATGGAAACAAATGAAACCAAGGCAATGAGACAAGTATATAAAAGAGAAATGATAGCCATGTGACCAGTGACAGGATTTACAAAATGGCTACTTGAGGTTCAGAATTGAAACTGTGGCCATGAATCTTAATGATGTCATGGACCCCAAAAGTGATTCAACTACAGATCATGATCTCATGTCTACAATAATTAACTGATGGTAGAGGAAACAGTTTAGGCGGTAAAAGAAAAGTCTCCAGACACGCTCCTCTGGCCTAGGCCATGCTTTTCAAGGTTGCTTCGACTGTAGTTGAACTACGTTGTTAAAACCACTTGACTAGATGTAAGCTACTTATTTTACATTAAAATGGAACCCCAGGGCTTCCTTGCACATATTCTTAATTAATTAATTTCTTCTTTCATTAAGCAATAGATCATAGAGAATGACTTCAGGATAAGTGTAGAATGAGACTCCTGGATAAATTATAAACTATCAACTTGGGATGCCAAGTTATTCAGTCTCAGTGTCCTATAGCTACCTCATTCCCCTGCTCGTATCAACATATACAACTCCAATGACAACTATGTTTCTTCTGGACTCAAGCTCATCCCTATAGAAAATTTAACTGCTGAGAAAAGCCACTACAATATTTTCATACAGGTAAAAGGTGGAAATTAATATTAGGGATAATGTTGAGGTATAAAAATTGATGTAGGTGAAATTGCAGTGGGTTGTAAAAGCATATTATCTGCCACTACCTTGACAAAGATAACAGTTTCTGACAAAGAGAAGGACCTAAACAAATACTGATGAATGAGGACAACAAACTTCCACAGGGCCTAAGATGGAGTGAAAGAGCTACCTGTTTTAATTACTTATGTTTTACCTGGAGAGCTAAAAGGTAAACTTTAAGAGTGCTTTGCATGTGTTATCTCGTTTAATATTGCCTATTTTGTACAGATGAGGAAACCGAAGTTGAAAGAAGTTAAAAACTTCTCAAGGGCTTTCCTCCAGCAACACAACAAGTAGGCACCAGGGCCAGAATTCAAATTCCAGTCTGAATTGATCTTTTTCCGCATAATATGCTGATACCTCATCACTTACATGTGTCCTGTAGATAAAATTACATTACATTTGAGCGTCTTTTTCTGCTTGATATTAATGTATGAAGAATGAAAAGGCATACACGAGGGGGTGGATATTGGTGTGTGAGAAAGAAAGAAGGCCTCATTCTAGATAATTGGGGCAAATAACCAGTTTTTCCCTACATCGCCCACCAGAAGTAAAACACTTCCATTCCCTGAGGAAAGCTCCCTGAGGGTCACGCTACACTTTCCACACCCTTGGGTTTTGGTAGGAAGAAATCAGCAGACTGGACATTGCTTGATGCTTATTGGTGAAAGCTCTGCCGTTTAAATGGTTCTCAGCTGTCTATAACTCTTTATTTTTATATATATTTTTTGAGACGGAGTCACACTCTGTTGCCCAGGCTAGAGTGCAGTGGCATGATCCCGGCTCACTTCAACCTTTGCCTCCTGCGTTCAAGTGATTCTCCTGCCTCAGCCTCCTGGGCTTAGGACTACAGGCTGGGACTGTAGCTGGGATTACAGGCGCACACCATCATGCCCAGCTAATTTTTGTATTTTTAATAGAGATGGAGTTTCACCATGTTAGCCAGGATGGTCTCAATCTCCTGACCTTGCGATCCACCCTCCTAGCCTCCCAAAGTCCTGGGATTACAGTCGTTAGCCACAGCACCCGGCCAGCTGCCTGTAACTCTTAATGGAAATGTTGAGAAATCCAAGGTCTTCTGGAAGTATGTTGATTATAACAATATTAGGGGCTAGAGAAGAGGCACAACAGGGAGCTGGAGTCTGCCTTTGCACTCCTTTGCTGGGTTGTTCATGATGTTACCTTTGCCTTTGAGTTTTCCTGTGGTATTTATGTTTCCTACAGAGTAGTCTCTCAGTTCCTCCTTTTATCAATGGAAGTCAGAGTGATGGTAGCAGCCCTAATCAAGGTAATACTAAAAATACTTATCAACCAATATACATTGGTTTCAATAAGAATGGATCACAGGTATGAAAATCCAGTACCACTGTACCAGGTCTACCTACTGAATATCAGCTCTTCCTGAACTTAGATTCAGATCAATGTTTCTCTCATTTCTATAGAATGAAAATCATGATGTAATAGGACACACACACACACACACACACACTCATCAGCCTGAGCAAACACCTGAATTTTGTCGTTCAAATGAAGCAATCACCTCAAGAGGGTAATACATTTATTTAATGTGCTGTCATTGCTCAAAACACTTTTAAAACTCCTCTTGGAATTGCCTTCGGGGTCAGTTTATGAACCACAAAAGATAATTTGTCTCTCTTTTTTATAGTCACGAACCTCACTTTTGACAAATTTGTAATACCTATTTTCATTATCCTTAATCAGAAATATCTCTTAAATTACTTCAAGCTCTTTCCAAAAATCAACCCTACTTTCAAAAGACAAAGATTTTTTCCTAATTAAGTATATGCAAACAAATATGATACAGGCTATGGAAGAAATTCAAAGAGTAAAATTATACTTTTTATGTAAAATTGGGTTGCTTTTTAAACAGACATATACCTGTATAGCAAGAGGTGAGAAGGAGCATTGTTTGATTGATCAACCTTTGATTTGGTGTGCCTCATCAATGTTTCTGTCCACAGAGAATGCCCTGCCCGATAATGGATGCTTGATATAGTTTGAATGTTTGTGTTCCTTCAAAATTCATGTTGAAACTGAATCCTAATACAGTAGTACTGAGAGGCGCCACCTTTAGGAGGTGATTAGGTCATGAAGACTCCTTCCTCATGAATGGATTAGTGCCTTATAAAAGGGCTGGAGGGTACTGGCTAGGCCTTTTTGCCCTTCTGCCCTTCAGCCATGTGATGACAGTGTTTGTCTCCTCCAGGGGATACTACAGCAAGGTGCCATCTTGAAAGCAGAGAGCAACCACTGAATCTGCTGGCACCGTGACTGGACTTGCAGCCTCCAGAACTGTGAGAAATAAATTTTTGCTCTTTATAAATTACCAATCTCAGGTATTTTGTTATAGTGGCACTAATGGACTAAGACACTCATCCAGGCTGCCATGCTTTGGATCATGTGGCTAGACTTCCTTAAACCCCACGTCTCTTTTTAAGATTATGGGAACAGGAAAGGCCAGGCACGGTCGCTCACACCTGTAATCCCAGCACTTTGGGAGGCCAAGGCAGACGGATCACGAGGTCCGGAGATTGAGACCATCCTGGCTAACACGGTGAAACACCATCTCTACTAAAATACAAAAAATTAGCTGGGCATGGTGGCAGGCACCTGGAGTCCCAGCTTCTCAGGAGGTTGAGGCAGGAGAATGGCGTGAACCTGGGAGGCGGAGCTTGCAGTGAGCCGAGATCATACCACTGCACTCCAGCCTGGGTGACAAGAGAGAGACTCTGTCTCAAAAAAAAAAAAAAAAGAAAAAAAGATTATGGGAACAGGCGTGGATGACTAATTCAAGACAACCGATCCTCAAGCTGGTCCATACATACACGGAGCCTGTTCAAAAAGATGAGCTGGACCTATCAGAATCTCAGTTTTGAGATACAAATTAAGAGATAAAAATAATTTTCCATCCCTCTGTTGGACTTTCTGTTTAAGTCCAGCAGAATTTAAAGGACAAAAATGATTTTCCATCCCTATGAGAGCTTAAACTGAAAAGTCATAGTTTGATAAGTGGAAGTGGGATGTGAGCAGAGAGAGGCCATGATTGCCAAGTTATAAAGGAATGGAAATTATTATAAACAGGAGAAACAGGCCAGTGGAGACAGGGAAATGGAGCAGATGGCTGAGGAAAAGCAGAGGTGCTTTGGGAGACCACAGTGAACACGCCTAGTCTGCTCCCCTGCATTAGTTCTCTCCTCAGAAACTCCAGTTTTTGTTTGGGCAGCCGTGTGATTTTGAGTATGTGATTGCACCCATGCCACCATGTTTTACCAGGGCAAAACAGTGACCTAGCCTAAGCCAACATACTCATATGTCAACTGGCCACAGGATTGGCTCAAGGTTGTTAGTTATTCAAGCAATCGTAGTACATATCAAGACTTCCGTCAGGAATCCTAGAAAAGATTCTCTCTCTCTCTCTCTCTTCCCAGCTCACATAGGAAAGTACATTTCTGAGAGCTACTGGTAAACATTTTGGCATCACGAAATTAGCTAACCTTAGAATGAAACTGATGCCATGGAAGGAATAGCAGAGACAGAAAAAAAGAAACTGGGTCTTTGATGGTATTTTGGACCTGCTGGATCAAGCTTCATGAAATTGTAGATTTGCCTCTTATTTTTTTTTCTTTTTTATTTTAAGTTAAACCTCTCAGTCTCCTTTATTGTTTAAGACAGTTTCATTGGTTTTTTTCTTACTTCCAAACAAATGCACGCTGACACACAGAGGACAAAAGCCTGTCTCCAGAAACTCCTCAATTTCTGTAATCCCAGTTTAAATTCCAGTTTGTTTAGCTCCCCCAAATAAACCCTCTTTTTTATTTATTTTATTTTATTTTATTTTGTTGTTGTTGTTGTTGCTGCTGCTGTTCTGTTTTTCTGTTTTTTTAAGACGGAGTTTCGCTCTGTTGCCCAGGTGGGAACGCAGGGGCAGGATCTCCGCTCACTGCAAGCTCCGCCTCCCGGAATAAACCCTCTTTATAAAGGTAACCTAAGTGAATTTCTGCTTGTTTAACCCCAGGAGCCAATCTACATGCACAAATTGATTGTGATTTGGTAAATCATTGATAAAAACATAATTGTTTTTATCAATAATAATTGATAAATCATTATTAAAAACATTACTTTTATGTTTTCCAGATGGACTCTGTTATGATATTCAAATGTCTTATATTTCTCTTTTTAATTTGGAATCCAATCATCAAAATGTCCTTTTTTTAAATTATTAGCTAATTTCTTTATTACTTAAAATGGAATGTCCTATGGTAAATGATTTTTGAGAGTTTAAAACTATAGGTTCCCAATAAGTTTATTCATTAAATTTTAAAAACATTTTTGAAAATAAACAAAACTACTTAATATAAAGTAATTCAAGGATATAAATTCAAAAGTGAAATTTACTCCTTAGACTTTCCATACCCACTTCACAGGTGTCGTTGGAAAGGTAAGCTTATGTCCTTCCAGGCTTTTGTTAATACACATGTATATATTTCAGTCTTAACAATGGAAACAAACTACATGCTGTTCTTTAAGTTACTTTTCTTTCTTTATTCATCAGCATATTGTGTGCATCTTCCCACATCATTCTCATTCATTTTTATGGCTGCGTTATATGCCATGGCTGTACCATAATATATTTTAACTATTCTCCTATTGATAAAATTTGAGTTGCCTTCATTTTTTTGTAATACAAATAATGTTATAATGAGCATTCTTTTATACATTTTCTTATATGCTTGTACAGTTACTTTTGCAAAATAATTTTTAGAGAGTGAAATGTTGGTTCAGTATAGATGCTTATTTTAAATTTTGATAGATTCTGCCTAATCGCCCTCCAAAAAAGTTGTACCAATTTACATTGTTACCAACGGGATGTGAGAGTGTCCATTTTGTTGCTCTCTTATCAACACCATCATCCAGGTATTCTTTCTTTCTTTCTTTTTTTTTTTTAGACAGAGTCTTGCTCTGTTGCCCAGACTGGAGTGCAGTGGCATGACCTCAGCTCACTGAAACTTCTGCCTCCCGGGTTCAAGCAATTCTTCTGCCTCAGCCTCCCGAGTAGCTGGGACTACAGGTGCATGCCACCATGCCCGGCTAATTTTTGTATTTTTAGTAGAGACAGGTCTTCACCCGGTTGGCCAGGCTGGTCTCAAACTCCTGACCTCTTGATCCACTCACCTCGGCCACCCAAAGGGCTTGGATTATAGGCGTGAGCCACTGCACCAGGCCTATCAGGTATTCCTTCATTCTTCACCACTAGATCTCAGTCTTAAACTGTAATAGTAAGAGTAGCATTTTCAAGTGTAGGAAGATTCCCATAACAAATATAGTATTAACCAAATAATTTTTTTCAGTGAAGTAGGAGCAATGTAATAATTATTTTTAGGAATTCTGAACAAAACTTTTAAGAAAAAGTAAGTTCTGGATACTTAACAATGCTATGATAAAAATTAGATAATGTTAACATAAGGTGTGACTTTATAACAGACACTTGTCATTCCCTTTATAGATTGTTGAGGCCTGGACTCTATTGTCAGTCCAAAACCAAAGGGAACATAGTACTAGAAGGCCTAAGCAAGTCAAGTAGGTGAGATAAAGAAAGAAAAGACACCCAAATCAGAAGGGAAGAAATTAAATTGTTTTCAGAAGACATGATCTTACATATTAAAAACCCTAAAGACCCCACCAAAATCTATTAAAACTAGTAAGAGAATTCAATAAAACTTCAGGATTCAAATCAGCATACAGAAATCAGTGGTGTTTCTACAACTGTCTATCTGAAACAACAAACTATCTGAGAAGGAAATAATAAAACAATCCCATTTACAAAGCATCAGAAAGACAAAACAAATATTTAGAAATAACTTAAACCAAGGAGGTAAAAGGTCTGTACACTGAAAACTATGAATCATTGACCAAAGAAATTGAAGAAGACAGAAATAAATGCAAGAATAGCCCTGTGTTCATGGATCAGAAGAATTAATATTGTTAAAATGTTCATATTACCCAAAGTGATCTATAGATTTAAGGCAATCTCTATCAAAATTCCAAAGTTGGTTTTCATAGAAATAGAAAATACAGTTGTAAAATTCATATAGAATCATAAAAGACTCCAAATAGCCAACGTAATCCTGAGCAAAAAGAACAAAGCAGGAGGCAGCATACTACCTGATTTTAAAATCTACTGCAAGGCAATAGTAATCAAAACAGCATGGTATTGTCATAAAAATAGACAGCTAGACCAATGGAACAAAATAGAAATTCCATAAATAAATTCACGCATTTATTGCCAATGGATTTTTGCCAAGATGACCAAAAACACACAATGGCGAAAGGACGGTCTCTTCATTAAATGGTGTTAGGAAAACTGGATATCCACATGCAGAAGAATAAAATCAAACCATTATCTCCCACTACATAGAAAAATAAACTCAAAATGGATTAAAGGCTTAAATATAAGACCTGAAACTGTAAAACTACTAAAAGAAAACATGGGAGAAAAGCTCCATGCCATTGGTCTGGGCAATGCTTTTTGGCTATGACCCCAAAAGCATGGGCAACAAAAGCAAAAATAGAGAAATGGGATTACATCAAACTAAAAATACTTTCACAGCAAAGGTAACAATCAATAGAGTGAAAAGACAGCGTATAGAATAGAAGAAAACATTTGCAAACTAAACTTCTGATAAGGAGTTAATATCCAAAACATATAAGGAACTCAAACAACTTAATAGCAAGAAAGCAAATAATACAGTTTAAAAATGGGCAAAGGACCTGAAAAGACACTTCTCAAAAGAAGACATACATGGCCAATAGTTATATTTTAAAATGCTATACTCAAATCATTAGGGTAATGCAAATTAAAACTACAATGAGATTACTTCACACCTGTTAGAATGGCTATTATTAAAAAGACAAATGATAAATGTTGGCAAGGATGTGGAGAAAAGAGAGCCTTCGCATGCTGCTGGTGGGAAGGTACATTAGTATAGCCATTATGAAAAACAGTATGGAGGTTTCTCAAAAAATTAAAAGGAATTTTTTGACACCTATTGCACAGCATGATAAATATAGTTAATAATAGAGTATTGCACATTTCAAAATTGTTAAGAGTAATTTCAAATGTTCTCACTAAAAAATGTTAATTATTTGAGATGATGGATATGTTAACCAGCTTGATTTAATTATCCCACATTGCATTAATAAAACATAATATCACTTTGTACACCATAAATATATACAATTTTAAATTGTCAATTTACAATTTAAAATATTTTTTAAAATAGAACTACCATGCAATCCAGCAATCTCACTTACTGGATCTATACTCAAAGGAAATAAAATCAATATGTTGGAGAGATAATCTGCACTCCCATGTTCATTGAAGCATTATTCACAATAGCCTAGCTACAAAACCAATAGATGAAAGGATAAAGAAAATGTGGTATATATACACAATGGAATACTCTTCAGCCTTAAAAAAGGAAAGAAACCCTGTTATTTGTGACAACATGGATGCATGTGGAGGACATTACATTAAGTGAAATAAGCTAGGCACAAAAAGACCAATATCACATGATCTCACTTGTATGTGGATTCTAAAGGTGAATTCATAGAGGCAGAGAGTAGAAGGGTGGTTACCGGGAGATGAGCAGTTGCGGGGTGGGGGCGGGGGCGAAGCAGATTAGAGAGATACCCTTCAGAGGATACAAAGTTTCTGTAAGACAGGAAAAATCAGTTTAAGGGACCTGTTGTACAAGAAGGTGACTCTAGTTAATAACACTGTATTGTATAGTTGAACATTGCTAAGAGAGTAGATTTTAAGTGTTCTCACCACATACACACACAAAATGTGTGTATAAAATTGATGTACAAAAATTGATGTATACATGTGATGTATGTGAGGCAATGGATATGTTGATTAGCTCGATTTAGCCATTCCACAATGCATACGTATTCAAAACATCATATTGTACACAATAAATATACACAACTTTTATCGTTAATTAAAAAATAAGTAAAGACAAATAAAACAATAAAACCAAGGGAAATTATTTTAAATTCTAATTTATTCTTTTGAAAAGTTTGAGCGTTCCAATAGAAAAACATTCCACATAAGGTATTTCTTTCTATAGTAGGTGTTCTGATTAATGTTACAAAAAAAAAAAAAACAGTAACACCCAAATGCAGCAAATATTTATTAGAAGCACAAAGCACTGTGATAGGAACTCCAAACTGGGAGCATCTGTAAGTCACCAATTCTCAAGGCAGCAATAAGGATCAGAGAGATATCAAAACGATATTATTTTGCCTGTAAGCAAAGATTATACTATTTACTCCAGTGCCTTCAGTTTGCAAATAAAATGACTAATCGTGAATAGATTCTCTCTTGAAATCTTTGAAGAGTTTCTTCCCCACCCCGGCTTCCAACAATTGTGGAATCCTGGTATTTGGGGGAGTGGGCAACTGGGAGGCAGAAGCTTATCTAAAGCTGTAATTTGATAAGGCAGCCAGAAGCTACAGCACTAATATACCACTTTCTCTTAGTGCCTACCAAGCTTGTCTTTCTTAATCATTTCTTCCTGCTAAAAGGTTTAAAGCAAATCTTCATGACTTAAGAGTAAAAATATCAGAACATACCAATGTACTTGTCTTCTTTGATGCCTTGGCTTAAAAGACCTGAATCTCATCAAATATTGGTCATTTATTATAGATACCTTGGTGGTACTATTTCACATACATAAAGGAGGCCAGAGGCACTGGGGTTTAGAAACCAGAAGAAACAAACTAGAAGCCACAGGACCAACCCATGGTATAAAAATCTTAGTGGAAGAACCACTCTGGCAAATCTCTGCTTACTTTTGGCTTCAAGAGCTCATCTCTTTTTCTGTCACTCAGAGAATATAAAAACCTGCAGAATACAACATGCTGAGGTTCTTAACCTCCAAGGTAGAAACCTAGTGGCAACTCTTGCAATATTTTGGTGGAACCTTGCTGTTTAAAATGGAAAGCTAAAGAAGATAAAACCACTCAACTCCTCCTCAATGACCCTGATATATTTATTTATTTATTCATTTTTTTTTGAGAAATAGTCTTGCTCTGTCACCCAGGCTGGAGTGCAGTGGCGTGATCTCAGCTCACTGCAACCTCTGCCTCCTGGGTTCAAGCGATTCTCCTGCCTTAGCCTCCCCAGTAGCTGGGATTATAAGCGCGCGCCACCATGCCCAGCTAATTTTTGTATTTTTAGTAGAGATGGGGTTCCACATTATGTTGGCCAGGCTGGTCTCGAACTCCTGACCTCGTGATCCACCCACCTTGGCCTCCCAAAGTGCTGGGATTACAGGCATGAGCCACCACCGCACCTGGCGATTATCTTATATTTCACATATTGTACATTTTATACAGGGGCTAATCAAAAATCTAAGTTCTTTATTTTATGTTTAAATTGTAACTTTACATAGATAAATGCAAATGAAAATAGTCATAAAGCTCTAGTAATACTAGTTACATTCTTGTTTCTCAAAAATTTTAAGTAACTGAAAAGGGACAGTCCCATTCTGATTTGAATCCCAGATATGTAGCTTTGTCTTTTCCTCTTTATAGATGAATAGAAAAATATCTACTGCGATAGAACAATCCAAATTAGAATGAGACAATCACAGGCTGGCAATATGGAAGGAAATAAAGAAAGAAAGGATTAGCATGATAAACTTGTGTTTGGAGTCTCATTTCCTCTCTAATGGCAGAGACCCAGGAGTCCTATTGAAATAATTCCCTTAAATTACCAATGGGAAAAAATCTCTCTGGCTCCTCCACTCCCCTCACCCTGGGTACCAGGCCCCAGCTTGTTCACACTCACCACCTCATCCCACCCCTATCATCTACATACAGCCAGACATCAGTGAGGAGGGCAACAGCAACAGAACCCTGAGCACTGATAATGATACCTGGTCCTGTGGAGGACACTGCACCCTGAAACAAAACCAGAAGTGGGTGCAATGTGAAAATAAAGGGAGATGTATCATTCAGAAAGACACAGTTTAGATGAAAACTCCATTTGAAACATCACAGTAGAACTATGAGGAAAATTAATGAAAACATGTTTCCTTGCTCTATTAAATCAGTAAATCCCAGAAATATGGAATCTTTTTCATGTATTGGATATGGGTACATACTACTGAAGAATGGTTATTTCCTAGACAAGTTATCCTCTTGCTATGTGTTGTATATTACAATGCAGTGAAATTTTAATATAGGTGAAATTTGACCCTTTAAAGAAAATGTTAAGTAAAATCAAAATTGATAGTTTTATTACTATTAATAAAACACATTTACTTTATTAAGGAAGTTTAATTATACAGTCATGCATCTCTTAACGATGGTGATACATTCTAAGAAATCCATCCTTAGATGATTCTGTCATTGTGCAAACATCATAGAATGTACTTACACAAACCTAGATAGTATACCCTAGTACTAGCCTATGTTTATCCTGTTGTTCCTAACTTACAAATCTGCACAGCATGTTACTGTGCTGAATATAGTAGGCACACAATGGTAACACATTGGTATATATATTGGTGTAGTAACACAATGGTAAGTATTTATGTATCTAAAGAGAGAAACACTATAATAAAAATACAGTATTATAACTTTATGAGAACACCGTCATAAATGTGTTCTGTTGTTGGCCAAAACGTCATTCTGCAACACATAACTGTATTTTCATTTCACAGTGTTCAAAGTGTTAGTAGACTTTCCTCACTAATCATTTAGCCATTTGAGAAAAATAAAATACAATAACATGTAGTATTTTCGTTTTCTTTAAGCAAATTTTAAAGGCACCAGAATTTGAATTTGATATGTTTTGAATGTTGTGGAGAAAAAAAAAGTTTTGGTTTAGTATGAAACTGCATGCAAATTTTGAGGATTTTCCAAATTATCTGAACTTTGAAGGCAAGGAAATAGAATCCAACTTTCTTGTAAGATTTTTGGTATTTTCTTTTTGGGATGTTGGTTTTGGGAGGAAGGAAGGGAGATTAGGTTTGCTGGATGATAACTGAGCTTGAAGAATTTTTGTACATTAGTAGTCTTGCTGTCTGTCTTTGATGAAAACAAAGTCTCTATCATTTTTTTTTTAATATTATGTGTATGCATCTTGTTTGTCCCTCAGAAATGCTGAAAGTGAGAGTGGTGAGTCATGTATGACTCATGTTCTAGTGGGTCTTAACCATTTCTCTACCTACCTAATCACACTTAGCTCAGAGCCCCCAAAACTTGACCACCTGATGATTGATGTTGCTGGGCTTACGATAATCTTTTATTTTGCTTCATTTCCTCCAAAGAAGTCATTTAGAGCAAATATTCGAAGGACTGAAAACAAATTTTATTCTCCCAAATTTGCCCTCTCTTAAAAAAATAAATAATAAAATGCATCCAAAGCAAGGGGGAAGGGGAAAGTGTAGGAGAGCAAACGAAACACTCCATGCAGAGGTTTTATTGAAAGATCTTTGTGGTATTTTGCTTTTGAAATGTGTTTAGCACAGACTTTAAGGATTGGCAATTTGTTTAAAGAAATGGGTAAAATATTTAAAACCACCACTTTATTTAAACTATTGTGCCTCCTTCAGTAAACATTCAGTACATGATTGAACCCTGTATGAACTTGTGCTTTTGCTGGTTAAATAGAATCTAAGCTTAAAATGAAAGGGGCCTGCTATTGAGAAGGGGACAAAAAAACTTACATGTGCATTTTTTTTTTTTTTGCCCACACACAAGCACTTACCCCCAAAAAATACCATGTGAGTGGGATCCTTTATTAAAATGCCCCAAGTTTTTTTGTTGTTTTTTTTCCCCTTGGCCTCAAAGTGCTAAACTGAAAGCAAGCTGTTAACAGAAATGAGTAATTATTGAAGCTCTAACAGGCAGCTTTCATTGAAGTTGATTACAGCAGCCATATAATCACTTTTACGGATGCTGTAATCACAGTAGCAGGGAATGCTTCACTTGGTTCTTATTGTTTTCGCTCAGGGTGGAGGTAGGGGGCCTGCAAGAAGCCCGTTTTACCACCTCGGTACAATTTCTGCTGCAAAAGGAATCTACACAGCCCTGAATGGAGTCGAGAATCATTTATTCTTTCTTTATTAGCATTTTTTCCTTCCTCACATAAGAGTCTGTTGGAGTCAGGAAATTGCTGTTATTCAATATGCAAGCCAGAGGTTGTAATGACCGCTTGGAAGGGTATGACCAACAATTACAGCCCTTAATGAATTGGGGTAATCTAGTTGAGACTAAACACTAGTAGCAACTCTGGGCTGTCTCTGGTTAAATTAAAAGAACAGCAATGCAAAGGAAGTTAACAAGAATTAATTAGTTAGATCGAACTGAAAACCTACTCATTAGAGATGTTATAGGCAAAGTAAAAGCCTATCTTCAGTGCAATTAGGTAGACAAATGAATTGTACAACTGACTGACTCACACCTGCTAACAGCTAAGGGCTATAGCACTATGTATGGGATCCACTTTTTCCAGTTCATGCATACTTGCATAGTTTAATGGATCTTACATTCTTGAATTAGCCTCCATTCCTTCAAATTTTTACTTGGATGTTTGATCTAAATATGGGCAGTTTCAGTGCTGCAGGATGTTAACAAGCACTGGCTGAAGAGGGCAAAGGATGTGTTTCAAACCCCCTAGAGAGAGTTTGTCTCACTTAAAAACAGCCTGGAGCAGGTTCCCCTGACCATTTCCTCAAAGAAAGAAACTGCATCTTAAAGGGTGTCTGTTTTCAGACATGTCTATTACCTAATTATTCAATCTTAAATCATTAGAAGACAGTCTAGGGTGCCTGCATGTTACAGGCAAATAAATATTAAAAATAGAAAGGTAGTTTTAGGAAGCTTTATAAACCATTTGTCTTCTTTAATGCCACAGCGGGTTGGGAGTGATGCATGGTTGTGGGGAGGCACCAGGACAAGGAGGTCTGCTTTGTTTTGGGGGGCATGTGTACAATGGATGAGAATCCCTAGAAATCTTAAACTGGGACCTTTCTGGGAGCTGATATCATAATAATGTGCTCTGGTATTTTTTTTCCAGATGTTTCTCTGTTTTTTTTTTTTTCTACCTATTACGTTTTGTCTTCTTTGCCTTCTTTCACAGAGTTTCTGAAAGCTCTCACTGTCTAAAGTATTTGCTCCTGCTCTCTAGTTTGGGATGGACGGTTTCATTACAGGGGGAGGAGTAGGCCAAGGGGTTGTGGAGTTGGATTCGTCTGCTATATTTATGAATGGAGTGACAGGCTAGGGGCAACGTGCTTCTCCCAGAGTGGTAGCGTCGAGCAGGAATCAGGAGTCAGAAGTTTATTTTCCCGCACTGCCCCGGTGTCTCAGAATGAACTTGGAATAACCTCTCTGTGGCCCATATTTTTGCCTTTTTAATAGGGGTGATCGCCAGAGTTTCCAAAATTTATGGGTCAGTCACAGGGGGAAATTTTCTACTAGTCCCCCTTTCACCACCTCTTAATCACTTCCCCACTACCAGTCAGATTGGTCTTTGCAGTGGCACCAAGAAGTTGTTTTGGCACCAGCCTTTCTTCCCATTTTCTTTCTTGTCAGTAGGGGCAGAGGACAGACCAGACAAGCAGGAGTCCAGCACTGATCCTCAACTCTGCTTCCCTCACCACTTTTGTCCCCACCAGGATGCCTCCTACTGGTGTGAAAGAAGGAAGGGGCCTCTAGACAGGCTCTTACAAGGCAAGTGTTCAGCAACTGCTAAAAGCAACTGGATGAGTGGGTTTCTGAGCTATGGTTTCCTGGCATAGCTTCTAATCACTTTCTGAGAAGGGCAGGACCAGTTGAATCCACTAGTTTTGAGTCTCCAGAAGGCGAGGGTGATGAGTGCATAAGCTGTAGCCTTCCGCTCACATGATGTTGTGCTAAGAGCAGTTATAAAATCCAGTCTAACTCAAGTGCCCTCCCAGGCTGCCATACCTCTAACCCCCAGAATGAAAGCCATGGAGCCAAAGCATTTTTGAAATTGTAGTCACTTCTGCTAATACACAGTAAGCATGCAAGTAATTAGAGAACTAGTTTAGTTTAGTCAACACAACTTCTCTTTGCTCTGAGCCAAAGAAAGTCCTTATGATGCTGCCCAATAGGTTGGAAATAAATGACTAAGGCAACAGTATAGGGGAAAGGCTACGGAGAAACAAAGAAAGGAAATGCCCTCTTCAGCTAAGAGCAAAGAGGACAAACCATGAACACGCTTAGAGGGGCCAGAATGCGAAACAAGCTTGGAAATGTTCTCAGTCTTATTTGAGAGCCAGGCAGCAGGGGTGAGACAATGAAGAACATTGAGGGTTCTCACTCACAGGCCACTTGGCGACCCCTGGGAGAATCCCCACAGGACAGGAGTGGCGTTGAAAGGGGCCCCACCAATATCTCTGCCCTATCATGTCTTTTCCCTTTATATTACCTTTAGACTGCTGATGGCCCTGGCCCTTTCTATGGGGTTCATTCACTGCAGTTTTTCTGGGCCTTAAACCTCTTGTGAATCTCCTCCCATTTCCCAAGAGCAGTCCAAGCCAGGATGGCCACATTTCCATGGGCCCCAGATGGAGGCACTTGGTTCTTAGAGTCTTGGTTCTGGTTTACTGATTGGACTTTCATTAGTTTCCTGGGGCTATGGTAACAAGTTACCACAACCTTGATGGCTTCAAAGAACAAAAATATATTCTCACACTTCTGGAAGCTAGAAGTCCAAAATGATGCCTCAGATTAAAGAACCACTTCTGGGGACTGAAGTCCAGAGGTGCTAGTGGAGGATGTTTTCTTGCCTCTCCCAGCTTCTGTTGGCTCCTGGCCTTCCTTGGCTTGTGACAACATGTCTCCAGTCTCTGCTTCTATCATCACATGGCCTTCTTATCTATGTGTCTCTGTGTCTCAAATCTCTCTCTCCTTTTTCTTACAAGGGGATTGGCCAATGAATTTAAGCCTCACTCTAAAGTTTTTAAATCCAGGATAATCTGGTCTTGAGCTCCCTACATAAATGACATCTACATTTGGATCCTTATTCCAAATACAGTCATGTTCTAAAGTTCTGAAGACGTATCTTTTGAGGGTCACAATTCAACTCACCACAGGACTATAATCAATGTCGGTTCTTTAGTCCAAGGCATCATTTTTCAAAGCATGTTCCGTGGAGCACTAGCCCCTTGAGATTCTTTGGAGGGAAAAAAAAGGTTGGATGGCTCTGTGGTCAAGTAAGTTTAGAAACCTATACACCCCTTTGGGGAATCACAAATCACGGAGCTCATTAAAGATCATTGAGATGTCCCAGAGTTGTTTAACTTTATCAAAGTCATTGTTCCCCCAAACTTAATTGACCAAAAAGAGCTGCTGCTTCTTTTTTAAAGTAACACATTATTAACAACCCATGGAATGCACTGAGAAATGCAGGACCCATAATATTATTTCAGTGAGCAAATATGAGCCTCAAACCTCAAATCTATTATCTAGTCTTTCCTGAAGTTTTGCTTCATACTGAATAGCAGTCCATGGCTAGCCCTTTCCACTTCTCTGGTCTATCAAGTTGTAAACAAGCCCAATTATAGCACAACTTCATATTACCCAGATTCAGCCAGACTATAGGAGTGGTCTTCTGAAGCAAAATGAGTTTTATAAAAACATGATCTTTTAAAGTTTTTGCAGAGACTGTTAGGTCGGCCCAATCCTAGAATTATGAAAAAAGAAAAAAAAAAGCCTCATTTCATAATAGTGCCTTTATTTCTTGGTCTAAGGTTTCCTCCCTTTTCCTACTTAACCTTCGTGATATCTGACATCCTTTACTCAAAACAGGATTAAGTATCAAGAGAATGAAATTGTGATCCTACTTCTACCAATGAAGACCTCTAAAGCTTTATGAAAATCAGTTAACCTTACAGTGGAGCCTTAATGTAATTCTTTAATCTGAAAAATGGGCTTATTTTAGCCTAACAGGGCTCATCGAATTATTTTAAAGATCTTATTTGAAAATAGATATGAAAACATTTTACAAGTTCTAGAAAAACTTTTTTCTTTTTTTTTTTTTTGAGACGGCATCTTGCTCTGTCTCCCAGGCTGGAGTGCAGTGATGCCATCTCGACTCACTGCAAACTCTGCCTCCCGGGTTCACGCCATTCTCCTGCCTGAGCCTCCCTAGCAGCTGGGACTAAAAGGCGCCTGCCACCACACCTGGCTAATTTTTTGTATTTTTAGTAGAGACAGGGTTTCACTGTGTTAGCCAGGATGGTCTCTTATCTCCTGACCTCATGATCCGCCCGCCTCAGCCTCCCAAAGTGCTGGGATTACAGGCATGAGTCACTGCACCAGGCTGAAAATCATCTCTTAAGTGTTTTATTTGTTGTTATTAAACAGCATTTTAAAATCAATAATGCTTAATAACAATGCTTTAGAAACAGCAACAAACATTCTTATCATACCTTGAGAATACTAGAAAGAGAGAGAGAGAGAGAAAAAGAAAAGAAAGAAAGAAAAAGAAAAGAGAAAAAAGGAAGGGAGGGAGAAAGGAAGGAAGGAAGGAAGGGAGGGAGGGAGGGAGGGAAAAGAAGGGGGACACAGGGAGGGAGAAGGAGAGGAAGAGGAGGGGAAGGGAGGAGAGGGGAGTGGAGAGGAGGGGAAGAAAAAGAAAGGGAAAGAGGAAGGAAGGGAGGGGAGAGGGAAAAAAAGGGAGGGAGGTGGGGGAAAGGCCCAGTTAGGGCCAGCTTCATGGGCATGCAACTCCTGCAGTCTCTTGGGGTCCCACACTTAGGCCTTACACTCAATTTAATTCTCGCTGTCACTGTCTTGAATTTTTTTTCTTAACAAGGAGCCCCACATTTTAACTTTGCACTGGGGCCCCCAAATTATATAGGCTGGCCTAGGCCCAGCCATTCATCTCTCATGAGGAAGTTATTGAGGGACCCCTGTCCAGTGGAAGCTAGACAGCATTCTGACTAATTTGATCCTACAATTTCATTTCTGCGAGAAAAGCTTACCATTAAGGAACTTCATTCCAGTTCAACAAACACTAAAAACCAATCTTTGGAACTGCTCCAAGTCCTGAGTCCCTTCGTATTTTCAGTTTACACATTTTGAAAAACCCCAGGCCACAAAGCCAGCTAGAACATTTTAAATTATGGGTGTGGCCCAAGTGTTATTTTTAAGCCATTAAATGAATTCTTTCAAAGTTTGAACTCTTGCAAAGTTACTTCTGTGCCGAAAGCTTTTTAATGACCAAAAAATGGGAATTTGCAATAAAAATGTTGACACAAGCCCACTCCAGGGGCAGAGTTTCTCCACTCTAAACGTAGTACACGGGCAGTATGGTAATAAGGGCAACACCGCGTAACTGACAAGAAGCAGAGTCTCTGAGCAGTCAAGAAGGTCAGAGTTTGTCAGTTTGTAAAGCTGGGTGGATTAGTCATTGGATCTCAGGGAATATTCTTGTCAATTCTGTTGGCCGGTATTGCCTCATATTTATAATAACCAGGTATCTTCAGATTTTACTTGTCTTATTATAGTTGCTTCAACGTGGAAAAGACAATAGTGTTGGACTCTAACTTCTGCTTGCTTAGAGAAAAAGTTTCAAAAAGGATGCTGACTGGATAGGCTCTGATCTTCAGAAATTGTCATTATCATGGTGATAGCGTTTGTCAAGTTATTTTTAGAAACTGTTGAGTTCTCTTTCTCTCTCTTACAGATTTCTTTCTTTTTAAAAATATCTTGGAAATTTGGAACTACTTTAATATTTTTTCATGATTTTGTTCTTTAAGATTCAGAAAGCAAGTGCTGGGTACTTTCCTTCTATCTTCAGTTGTGCACAGAGCTGAAATGGCATTGGTGCTTTTCCTTAACAGCAATGACAATGGCTTAATTTATGTGGCGCTGCATGTTGCCAAGCCATCTCAGTTTGTACCCCATCCACATCACCAATGATGGCACATCTCACAAACAATACTTGTTAGCGGCTGGGACCGATTCAACAGATGGAGTCCAAAACACTGTTTACACAAGTTCTATAAAAATAGTGGTTTTAAAAACACATTGGCAATTTTATGGTAGATTGAAGAAGAAAAAAGAAACTACTTATCATTTAGATTAGTTTTTCCCATAAGATTGTGAAAATGTTAAGGAGATTAATCTCAGATCAAAAAAAAAAAAAAGAAAGAAAGAAATACCTGGTAGGGATTGGAAAAATGGGTATTCAAATGGAGGACAACCTTTGAGATAGATACAGAAGGTTGAATGCGAGACTTTGGTTTAACCAAACTGCTTAACATTTACAATAAAATCAACACTTCTTAGGCAACAATTGGTATCCAAGCCATCCCTCGAAGTTAAATAATTACCATCACCATACAGATTTAAGAGACAGTTGAGGGACTGTTTTATAACTTCACTATTTTGAAGCCACCCCGTGATTCAGAAGCTAAGCAGGACTACATGTAACCAAAACCTCCTGGAATTTTAAAATTTAAAAAAACTTTAGAAATCTCCTAGTCTAGCATTATGTAATAGAACTTTCTGCAATGCTGAATATGGTCTAAATATGTGTGGTCCAGTATGATTATCATTAGTCACATGTGACTGTTAGGCATTTGAAATGTGGCAAGTGTAATTAAAATACTGAATTTTAAATTGTATTTAATTGAATTAGTTTAAATTTCATTGACTGCATGTGGCTAGAGCTCATGGTGTTAGGCTGCACAGGTTCTAGTCCAACTCTTATTTTGCAAAAGAGGAAATGGAGCCTACAGTTTCAGGGTCTTGGACAGAGTCTCACACCGACTTCATGAAAACCAAATAGTATCAGAGCAAGGAAGCCGACTCCCAGGCAGGTGTTCTGTGTGCTCACGCAGTAGTACCCACTTCATGGTCCATAAACGTGCAGAGTGACTCAAAGTAAAGTGAGAAAAATGAGGGTAATAGCTTATATTTTTCATAAAGTTCCCATGAGTCAAGTTTCAACATTTTATAGATTTCTATTGGTATTATAGTTCTCTATGCTGTTATATACACATTCCAAATATAATTTTCAAACTGTTGAATAGATGAGAAAAGTTAAAAACTGGCAAGTCAATGTTGGTCTCCTCTTTTTTTTTTTTTTTTAATTTTTCAATTGTACTGGCCTAAGAAACCTAGTTCCAAAGTCTTGGAAACATGTATTAAATCCCACGTTGGCAGCTCACTATAGTCTGATATAATCCCTTCTAATTATGTCATAATTTCTTAGAAAGTAGCCGCTTCTTCTACCTGTCTCAAAACCTCTACAATGTGTATAAAATTGTAAGACACATAATAGACATTTAATAATTTCTCACAGAATAGAATTAGATTTTTTAAATGATGTCCTCATAATCCAAGCATGCAAGTTATCTGAGAAGAGGAATATTTTAAGCTATTGTCAGTCATTAACTCAAATTGGTTATATCATAAGAAGTAATCTAAACATATATCTCTTGCTAGTTCATAAAACTCTTTTGCCCATATGCTGTCATTTAATCTTAACAATATTATGAGACATAAAACAGAAAACTGCTATAATTCTTGCCTTGCAGTCAAAAACTGAATTCAGAAAGGTTAAGCAACTTGCCCAAGGACTCACAGGTAGTCAAGATGTAACCATGACCGCTGCAGCTGCAGTATTCTAATTCATTGGCCAGTTCTGTTTCTAGCATATATCAGAAAGAAAAAATGAGGTGTTAACAGCAATGTAATTTCAATAACCTCGAAATTAACAAACACATGTATTGAGTACCTTCAATGTTCCCGGGACTAGGTAGTGTAGAGAACACAAAGACAGAAGATTCAGAACCCAATCGCCAAAGTAACTCACCTGAAAGAGCAGGCACTATGGAAAGAGGACACAGACTGATGAGTTTGAATGACAGAGGAAGGGGAGAGGTGATGAGTGAATGCATTCAGGGCATGAAGTACTGTCCCAAGAGGAAAACCCAAAATGATGGGGAGGAAAGTGGGCCTGATGCGCCCAAGGAAGCAGGAAGGCATTGGATTCTTGTGAGTAGAGAGTGACAGCAGAAGGGCCCAGGGGCACTAATGGAAGAATGAACAAACACTGAAAACCAGCATCTCCTGTTGCCCAGGTGCTCCCTCCATTCTCGTTGCTCAGCTCTGCATGCGAACAGTGGAAGCAATCTATTTTGCCTCTCGTGGGTAGACCCATTGACTTGATTGTCTGAGTTGGTAGAAGTCCCTTTCTGGCAAGTGGCCCAGAGCCACTCCCTACTGGTTGGTGTAGGCTGCCTTCTGCTTTGCCAGCCCCCTCTGGGCAGCACCTGCCAAAGCCCAACCTTGTGTTGTTCTCCAGCCCCTGGGTGAGCGGGCTCTTTGAAGCATATTTCACAAGCTCCATCACCAGTGGCTGCTGTTGGGGCATAGCTAGACCAGTTGCTACATTCCCCAAAACAGTTACCATAGAGAAAGAAGTCTGGGAACACTTAAGGGTGGTAGTGAGAAAGAAACAGAAGGTCAGAGACCCAGCTGTTATTGAGAAGGAAAGGAGGAGGAAGAGCAGGAAATAAAGGTGAGGCTGAGAGGAAGGAGGCAAGGGACAAGAAACCATAGGACGAATAAGAGTGATCCCAGAGGTCTGGAAAAACATCTCGATTCCAGATGGACTGCACCAGAGTCCTGCCTCCAGGCTAACAATACAATAAACTCTTCAGCATCAATGAGGTCTTTTATCCTCTTCGATGTATTCGTAGACAGTGAGCAGCAGCTCTCTCAGTAGCCACTTTCTATGTTTTATCAGACTAATGGCGAAGAGTGCTTCCTGGTACTAGTCAAAAGTTTCCTGCTTTACTGTTTTGTTTTCTCTGACTTAGTCACCTGGGGCATTTAGGGCTGCTAACTGATAGGTGATAAAACCCACTACCACCCTAAAATTATTGGGCTCATCTTAGTAGACACATACAACCTTTGCCATGATTCATACATTCTTTCAACAAACATTCAATAATTGACTATGATATTCAAGTCACTCCCACTCAAAGTTGATGAATACTTCTCTATTAGGTCAGTTGTTTGTAATATAACAAAATGTATTACAAACAGGATGATTTCTAAGAGAACCAGTGTTATATAGGTAAATGACTAACAAGTGACTAGTGCGCACACAGACTCTATCTTCAATTGAGTGTTATTTTTAAAGATACTATGTTCTAAATTATTTGTGACTGTACCCCCTGAGTCTAGCTTGTTCCTGACCCAAATATTTCTTTCCTCAAGCTTCTTTGTGACTCCACTACACTATTCCCTACTCAAACCCAGCTTTCTTGTGAACTCTACAAGGCACCTAAGGAAAAGAGAGGCATGGATTTTTTTTTCTGCCTACCAGTCTGCCACCTCCCACAAGTCCCATGTTCTGTTTCAACTGAACCCCACTCCTTTCTGAAGTGTCCTGACACCGCAAACAAGATGTCATTTCTGGTCCCAGCTCCTACAGAACTAATTCTTTTTGCTTCTGTAACTGGCCTCTTTATCCCACAGAAACCCCAGGGAATCTGCTTTCTTTTCTCTGTGGTGTCATCCAGAACCTAGACCCAGCCAGTCTTGTGATGGAACAAGAGGCCTCTCTTGTTTATCTCTTGCCTATCAGCTCTTAGCAGCCAGAGCTAGTCAGTTTGCAATTGTTTATTCATTTATTCATTCATTCAAATACATTTATTGATTACCTACCAATACCATACACTCTAGATGCCAGGACAATATAAGAAGAAAGAAAGGAAAGGAGAGAGAAATAGTGAGCTCTTGTGCTCTGGACGGTTATAGTCCAGTGGAGGACCAAGACAAATAAACAAATACCTATAATACAATGTAATTATTGTTGTGATAAGAGAAAACAGCTTGCCAAACAAAGGTGAAGACCATCCAGGCCACACTCAGACTCCATCAAAGAAATACCACACAGAGACCTGTGGGGTTGAAATGTCAATACTGATAGTCTTTTAATCCCATGACACTTTTTAAAAACTAGTGCCAATTGTCTTTCTCTTGTGTAAGGGCTGTCACCAAGCACATAGACACCAAATCATCACACCCATTGACAAATCACCTCCTCCCTGATTCCCCAAGGCCTCTCCTGCCCAGACTACACTGTCCCCTTCCTAAGGCGTCACCAATCCTTTGCTCCATAAACCAATACCTGTCACGGTGTAGACTCCAGCCCCTCTCCCATGTTGGTGGTTCAACAGCACCTTTGTACTGTCATAGGTATCACTCTTTTCTGCATTTTTCTGCAGCAGTGACAAAGATAACACTGAAAAAGCACCAATGAAGAAAGATGCAAAAATGGCTTATTAATTTTAGGGTAATTTTACATTTATAGCACGGATTCTTTCTACAAGACAGAGATTTCACATTGGATGTGATATTCTAATATTTGAAGGATTGGTAATCTCCACACAGTGTATAAAATGTGACTTGCTAAACCTCCCTTTGTCTAACCCAGACATACTTAGTCCATTTCACATGTGAAATTCTAGAAAGGAAACTGAGAGGTGTTCTTGTCCGGGCATGGTTGCCTTAACAAGAAAAAAGTTGCCAAAGACCCCGCTTGTTGTCTTTCCACTGGGCACCCTGGGAAGTTGCTTTGATCTGCTCCTGGCTCACCACCACTTAACCCTTGAGTGTACCTCAGGAAAGTGGTCAAGGAGGGATAATTAATGCAAATTTGCATTTGATTTAAAGACCTTTCAAAATCAGTGTAGCTGGTCCTTAGACTCTGCCTGTATCTACACATAGAGAACCTTTATCCCAGCCTTTATCCCAAGACTTAAACCTAAAGAAGATCCCATTTGGTTTGGCTCTCATGAGTCCTGCTTGATTCTTATAACAGTGCTTCCCAAACTTTAACGTGGGTCAGAATCACCTGTAAGTTTTGCTAAAACGAAAATTGCTGGGCCTCATTCACAGAGTTCCTGATTCAGTAGGTCTGGGTTGGGGCCCAAGAAACTGTGTTTCTAACACATCCCCAGATGCTGTTACTCTTGGTTCAGGGACCACACTTTGAGAAACACTGCTTTACAAAAACCACAATATAACTCACTGTCAATTTGCAATTCCCATAATTTTTATCATTGTTACATATTGAGCTCCTCTGGACTGTGTAGAACTTTACTGAGTAAAGCAAAGAGAAAATACAGTTTGGCAATGACACAATTACTAAAAGGTTTACAATTATATGCATCATTCCAACAGCTGTGTTTTGTATCCTCTTTCTTCCCGATGGATTTGAAAAGTCCCATAAACATTCGTCAAGTCTTACTGGTCCCCACTCTTTGTATGGACCTCACCACCCCATGCTTCTCATGGTCACCCAGGCCTAAGCTATCACTTCCTCTAACTGCTTTCACAATCAAAGGGCACAAGTATCAGTCTTTCAAGACACTAACTCAGAACTTCTCAGTTAACACAGGTTTTCTAATGAAAAGAAAACTAAGAGAAACAAAGCATAACATGTCTTTCGCGTAGACTGCCTAATTCTCTTGAAGCTCGGAATAATTTTTTCAGTCTGGGGTCCATGAAAATCTGCCTCCTAGCATGATTTTGTTGGGCAAATTTTTTAAAGTACATTCTTTCTGACAAAGCCACTCTTTTGTCTCTCATTTCTCATAAGTGATTGCTCTCAGTAAAATTAAAAGTACTTACCAAACTTTATACTTTCACTGGCTCTAAGGGCTAGAGGCACATTTGCATTTTGCATGTGCTTGTTTATTAATTGTAGGGTAATTTTTATTTGGATCACGATCGCTCTATCTGCCTACACAACAACGAACATGTACATTCATTGTTATCATTGTTTGCATCAGAGAGCTATTAATCAATCATTAAAAGTTGCTTCATATCATGCACAGAAGATTATTAATGTCTTATTGTTGAAAAAGCTTACCTAAGCTGATGTTTTCAAAACTGAAACAGTTCATCACATTTGGCATATTTTGGTTTTTGTTTAGTATACAAGCCTAGCTTGTCCAAATGAAAGTATCAAATGACAAATATCACACTGGGAATATACTGATGGAGAGATAGATGCAGAGAACGTGTCTAGTTGAAAGAATCCAAATATGTTTTCATTGGAGAGAATCAGTAATGAAGACATGTATTTAAAAGAACCTGGGATGTTTTCATTTTCAAATTTAGCATTTAGACCAAGATATTTCTATTTTTAAAAATCCCTATGAATATTTTTCATTTCCTATTTTGTTGTTGGTTAATAGTTTCATAGCTTTTCAGCGTCTTGAATTGTTACAGGTGGGAGATATTTTCAAGTTCTAACAATATGCATCATTCCACCTTCTAAGTAAGACTTCTTATTAAATTTTTTTCATTCCCCTGTCTCTTCAGCAGTCTCTCTGTGCCTTAAAAGTAAAATAAACCGTCATTTTAAAAAATGTCAGCCCTATCCACAGCCTCAGAGGAAGTCTTATCTAGTTGTTAGAGCAGGAGTCTGGTTCTCTAGGGCCCTAGGTACAATTCTGTGCTTCAACACACGCTCTGAATTTGTCACTTATATTCTCTGTGCCCCAGTTTTCCCATTAGCAAAATGAGGACAATATTACTTCTCATAAGTGTGATGGGAATGAATCGGCATTGGCAAAGGGTTTTGAAGTTCTTAGATAAAAACAGACAACATGGAACCAGGTATTTGGCCAGATCTACATTCCCTTGAGCCAAGTGGGAATTAAAGAAATATCTACTCTCAGGAAATTTTGAAGGGAAAGGCCCTGGCCTCTTACTACGATACTTATCCTGCAAAAGGAAACAGGCCCTTAAGTCTTTGTGTTGTGATGTGTTGATTTTGGTGTTTCCCCACTAACCAAAAGGAAAATGTTTTAAGGTGGATAAACCTTGATCATATAATCTCTGATCAAGAAAATGAAGCATGCCAGCATGTCATCTTCTGCCACTCTGTGGGAGAACTTCCAGGTCTGGTCCTACGTAAATTTTTTAACGTGGGAACACAGGCTCTTGTAAAGAATTAGGCAGAATAAAAAAAGTCTGGAGGAATCAAGTTGGAAAAAATATCCTATCCATTCCCCTATTGAGAATATCAGAGCTTCAAAAATATGCTCAAGGGAGAAGGAAATTGGAGAGCATGTAGGTTATTTTAAATATATATACACACATATTTATACCCATGTAAGAGGAAATAAATTAGAGAAAAAGGAAGAACTCTCACTGTGAAAATCTGTTTTCTATGATGTTTTTGGATGTAGAGAAGGCAAGGACCTTCAGGAAATATTTTAATGTTAAACAATATCCCATCTATTGTCTAGAGGCAATTTGACAGCAGGGAGTTGAAAAGACCCAAGTTCAGTTCCTCACTCACTGTCCTCACGGATGACAGCCAGTAAGCTTCATGACCCAGTTTATCCTGCAAACCTAAGATTGTAACGATTTAATGAGTAGATATCGGCAAAAGTGGTATGCTTGTTAACCTTTGTGCCACAAAAAATAGGCAGTGAGGAACTTTGGAAAGAGAGTAAATCTTTAAAAGCCCTGATTTACAGTGAAAATAAAAAGCAATAACTTTTATCAAACACTCACAAAAACCTTATAATCTGAAAGAAATAATAACTCTATCATAGAATATAAGTAACATACCAAATACTCATTTAGTCTTCTTCTAATTGTAGATATATCATAAAAAAAGGGAAACAAAAAAAAAAGTCAGTGAATAACAGAATGTTCTTTGGATGAAACCCTAGCAATCAACTAATCGAATGTTCCAATTTTACTGATGAGAAAAAAGCAAAGCCCAGAGAGTGACTTGTCCAAGGTCACTCAAGCAGTTTGTAGCAGAGGGGGATAAACAATTCAGATCTTATGAATCTGGGTCCTTTTCTTTTTTTTTTTTAATCATACCATGCCACCTTTAAAGGAGCATTTCTTCAAAGAATGTCAGAAAATATAACTAAATAGGCTTAGCTTTGAAAGTCTAGTGTAACCAGAGACAGAGAAATGTTCACCCTCCTGTTTTCTATTAAAGTTGTTTTTATTAGAGTTCCAATTAAGCTCTTAAATTTGATATAACAAGAAATTAACACGACTATCTTTAATGATAAGCATGTCCCTGTTCTCCTGGACACAAGATGGATGACATTTCCCACCCCCTTGCAGTTACATGTGCCCATGTGACTGATTGCAGCCAATGAGATGTGAGCAAAAGTGACACATGCCAGCTCTCAGCCAGGCCTGTAAAAACTTAACGTGTAGTACTCATCATATTATTTCCACATTCACCAGCTTGATGCAAATTAGCATGGCAACTTTAATAATCACAAGTTGAAGACAGTAGAGCTGCAAGATGAAAGGAGTCTGGGTCCTCAAATTCCACCTTAGAGGAGAGCTGCCCCATTCGACATGAACACTCAGTTTAGACCTCATATAGGAGAGAAATAAACTCCCTTTATGACCAACCCACTGTGATATGGGGGCTTATGCATTATGTCAACTGATGGTACCTTCACCAAGGCACAAGCTCAAGCGCAATATATTTACCCAGTTTTTCAAATACTCGTGTGGCTTTCTTCCATCAGCAGTGGACATGTGACATTCTTCATAAAAACCTTGATAAAAATTATGAAGATGTGACATTTTTAAAGAGAGCTCAACACAACTTGAGAATGAGTCTATTGTTGATGGCCATGAAATACATATTTAAATATAAGACATGGATGATTCAAATGAAAAGGAGTAAAAGTTTTAGGATGTGTAGATAGTTTTAACTCAGCTAGAGCTGCCGTATGGTTGCCTCATGCCTTGTATTTCTAATTACATTTACAAGGAACTTTGGTCATCAAATTAGGCTTTAATCTGACAATTCCAAAATCACATACGCTTGTGGACAGAGGGCTCATATTATCTGGACGATTTGAAATGATGTATATTACAAATGAAAACATATCGTTTGCAAATGCCCATTTGAATAAAAAGCTCTATAGCTTCTACAATCAAAGATATTGCAAAGATAAGCCTAAATATAGAAATACAGAGACATATGTGTGACTTCAGACACAGGAGGGTGGATTTTTGTGACATGTGTGAATTGTCTGTTGGAAGCTTTTTTGTTTTCTTTTTCTTACTTTTATCTTCTGCCTTCCCTGTGGCAGCTCTGCTGTTGGGATATGAACAGTAGCCACGTTTCTCACTCTTTGGGCAGGTTTTCTCTGGGTCCAAGGTGCATTCTTCAGTCTTAATAGCTGGGAAGAGCATTCTTAACCTAGACCATAAAATTGTATTATTACCCTATGAGGCCAAAAGCCTTTTGTAACTGTGTACACTTAACTTCTGACCTTAAAGAGATTTTACATATGTAAAACTCTCGACAGGGGAGTCTGAAATCATCCTCAAACTAATCTATGCTGTATTGGCAAATTGGAATGGCTATTTAGAAAGTACAATGGCAAAATTTCAACTCTATGTTTATTAAACCTAATTTGTTCTAAATCCCTGCTGATGAAATTATGTCTCCTGTCTCTTAGGAATCAAAAGCTTCTCTAGAGGATAAACTAAAATAAGTTAAATAAACATCACCAGACTGAATGGATGGCTTATTGCAATTCTGCCTTTACTGAGGTATCTAGTAACAACACAACCTCTGAGAATGAAAGTGAATCACTGAATATTACTTCATAGAATAGTATAATAAATTATCTGTGGTGTGTTCATGTGGATATTTTATGATGGGAAGAATCACGTTATACAATTATACTGTAAAGAATGAAAGTCTTCTTTAGTATTTAGTGGGACACGTTATTTGAGGATATAAGGTCAGTTCACCTAAACACGAGAGTGTGTCAAATGGATGAGAATCTCAAGGATTGAATTTTCAGTGATTCTGTTCAGTATCTCCAAGGAAGTTGTAGGAGTTTATTTAGGAAAACCTTGATGGCTCCTGACTTTGGTATTTTGCAGCGTAAGTTCACGATTACACTTCAGAGGAGAATGTGTCGAAAAATTCAGACTTGTTTGGAATTGATAATTTCACTTTCTCACTCAAAGATTGTATTCCAAAAGAAAGAAGACTTTTGAAAATCCAGGTGTCTTTGAGGCATACACATCCTATAAACAATATGTTTTCTTCTAAAAGGGAGTTCCAAAGTTGTACAAGGTGAGATTATCATAAATACCATGACCACAGAGTTAAATATTTCATAAAGTGTTTTGGGGCTTTTATTAAAGAATTCCCTCTTTAATGCTGTTTATTTGTTATTGAATCTGCATTTAATCTATTCAAGAAATTAAAAAGCATAGCTGCATACTCTGGCTTCCCAGAAACTTTATATCCATGGATGTGTGCTGAATAGTTTCAGGTGATTATGTGCAGTGTGCTTCCCAATGCTTAAAAATTAAATCTGTCACAAAAACATGCAATACCACAGTGGCATCCTTGGTTAAGGAATTAGACCACTGAACTGCACAGTCACACACATGGACAGTTATATGTGATTAATGAAAATACAGCCTTCTTTTTGTCCTACATGTATATGAGAAACAGAAACTCGAACAGGAGGCTCCTGAAAGTAGATGTCAGAGATGACACTGGCTGCTGTGGGGAAAGTGGAGGATGCTGGATTCACCTAAAAAAAAAAGTCATCTCCATTCCTTGTGTTTAGGATTTATAATGTTAAGAATCATGTTGCTATTTCAGCCTACTTCTAGGTTGTAAAATCAAATGGATTTTTTTCTCATTTGCTAGATGACACCAAGTTCTTCTAAGTCAAATTTTCACAAGCAAGTCCACTTTCAAAAATGCCCCTTAAGAAAAGGAATACCAAATAAGTATCCATATGTACTAGAAGCAAAAAAACTAGAAAATCATATTTTAAAGTTACTTTTAAAATAACATTAAATCTTATATATATGAATAAATTTAACAAAAGATGTGTAAAACCACTATATTGCTAATTAAAACATATTTCTCAGGGAAACTAAAGAAGACAAATGAAGACGTAGCACATAATCTTCTATTTAAAAACTCAATATTATTATCACTACTATCAATGTTATTAGTATTTTTAGACAGAGTCTTACTGTTGCCCAGGCTGGGTCGAGGATCACTTGAGCCAGAAAGATCAAGGTTGCAGTGAGCTGTGGTCACTCCTTTGCGACCGTGACCACCCTGGCTCAGGTGATCCTACACACATGTCCTGCTCAGCTAATTTTTTTTTTTTTTTTTGTAGACACCGGGTCTCCCTATGTTGTTCTGGCTGGTCTAGAATTCCTAGACTCAAGGAATCCTCCCGTCTGGGCCTCCCAAAGTGCTGGGATTAGGCATGAGCCATCGTGCCTGACCAGTACTATCAATGTTACTATATTGAATGTCAATACTATTAAGATGTTAATTCTCCCTCCAACTGATCTAGAGATTCCATAAAATCACAGTCAAATATGTCTTCATCGGCAAGATAAAGCCTTTTTTTTTTCAGAAGTTGACATGTTGATTCTAAAATGTATATAAGAATAGAACCTTAAAGACACAAAACAATCTTGAAAAAAAAAATCAAGGATTGGACTTGTCTGCTGATTTGAAGATTTACTCTAAAGCTACAGGAATCAAGACTGTGTGATAATGATGAAAGGACAGACAAATAGTTCAATGCAACAGAATGAAGAATTCCAAAAGGAGACCCACACAAACCTGCTCAATTGTTTTTTGACAAAGATGCCAAGGCAAGTCAATGGGAAAAGGAAAGTCTTTTCAAAAATTGGTGTAGAAACACCTAAATATCCATATGAGAAAGTAAAATGAACATTGACCACTACCTTACACAATGCACAGTCATTTGAGATGGATCATAAACATAACCATGAAAGCTGAAAGTATAAATTTTCTAAATTAAAATGTGGGAGAATTATCTTCATGATTTTCATGCCCAGAAAATGATATTTTAGAGAGGATACAAAAAGCGCTAATCATAAAATTAAAATGATACATTCCACTTTATAAAAAGTAAAAACGGCCAGGCACGGTGGCTCATGCCTGTAATCCCAGCACTTTGGGAGGCCAAGGCGGGCACGAGCGAGTGAACATCTTAAGTCTATTCTAATACATGTAAAAACAGCACGTTACTCAAAACTGCATCCATTTAACTGCTATTATTAAAAAATTGCTTTATATGCAACTCCCACCCAATGCATATACACTGTGGCTGAGCACTATTGCATCAGTGTCCTGCTTGCACTGGCAGCAGCTCTTCTTAGATGCAGAATAACTTTTGGGCTCTTTAGCCTGGCACACTAAGGGAATCATGACTGGACCCCACTCCTTTTCCAGGTTTACTCCCTCTTGCCCTGAGCACTCTGCCCCTGCCTGCCCAGCGCTTTGGAAAAAAGACCCGCTTCAGTCCTTCCGTCCTGCTATGCCTTTGCTCATGCTCTTTCTTTTGCCTATAATTTGTTTAACTAAATCTTCTTTTCATCTTCCTTCTCTTGGCTAAAATTCCTGCTTTTCTTCAAGAATTACTTGCATGTAACATATCTGATGCTTTCTATGACACCTTATTCCAGTCTGTTTTATTGTCTTTGCTTAAGCCTTACTTTATTCCACAGATGCCAAAATATTCCACGTGCTTCCCCACGTCTGTTTCCATCCTTCTCCACATTGCCCTGTCCCGTCCAAGGCAATCTTCATGGACTGTAGACCAAATTCATATGCTTTTTCGCTGTCTTGGCTTCCAACTAGGTTAGGGCAATGAGGGGAGGGCAGGAAATTGGAAGGCAAGGTGACCGTAAGGTCAGGACATTTTCCTCTCACTTTCCCTGCTGGATTGGCTCCCAGTGCAGGTTGACTTTTTTTGTCTACTGCAGGCCACAGTTCCAGTTATGTGCTTCTCTTATCAGCTTTTCTTCCCAGTTCCAGCACTGTTCCGGCCTTCTCCATGATTCCCTCCCTCACCCCTTCGCCAAGAGGTGGAAGTGCTCCTGGCTATTACCAGCCTATAGGACCACCTGACCTCTTGTTACTTTGCCTAAACTCTGTGCACACCTTGGAAGATGGCCCCCTATTAAATCTTCTTTCATTGGCCAATTTAAGTGTGCTTTCTGTTTCTGTAGGGATGTCAACTGATAAACATTTCTCACACTTGCTATGAGCCAGGAACTCTTCTCAGCCCCAAGAAATAGTACTGAAGATGGCAGGATCCCTCAGGTCTTGAAGCTTAATGTACAGGAGACATCCAATAAAGAATGAACACATACATATAACATAATGCTTAGAGGTATTGTGTGCTGAAAAGCAAGGTAAAAAAGGATAAGCAGTTATGAACCACAACAGTTGAGTTTAGGGGCTGGCTTGGGGTCATGTTTTGGATAAAAAAAGTCTCTCTTAGAGACTTAGTCAAGATGATGATGTCTTTCCCACTCATGTTAGGCATCTCCACTCTCCTGATATGCTTTCTTCATTGGGAGTGGAAAATCAAAATGTAGCTAGTGCTTGAGGACTCAGGCATAACCTGTGGCCTCTTTTTTCTGTACGTCAATTAGATTGACTGAATGGACATATATTGCAGGGTAACTGATTAAATGGCTATTGCAGTAATTCAGGCAGAAGCAACGAGGTCCTGAACTAAAGGAACTTTAGCAGGGATGAAGAGTAAGTGACAAATGCCAGACATATTTAGAATATAGATCCAATAGAGCTTGGAGATTCACCTTTGTTAAAGGTGGATTTCTGGCTGAGTATTGCTGGATGGTGGCACTGTTAACTAAGGTAAGAAGCAGATGGAAAAGTGGATTTGGTGGGGAGGGTGACAAGTTTAGTTTGGGATATAACTGAGTTTGAGTTGCTTGTTTGATATTCAAATGAGTATATCCATTTAGCAGTTGAAACTGTAGACATGAAGCTAAGGGGAGAAATCTGGACTAAAGAATGAATATACATTCACCTTCGGTAAATAAGCATTAGCTGACTCTTTAGGAGGAGAGACGATTGTACAGGAAGTGTGCTTAAATGAGAAATGGCCAAAATACATTAACATTTAAATGTATAAAGAAGAAAGATAAACCAGTAAAAGAGAGTGAGAAAGAATGATCTGAGATGTAGGAGGAGTGAAAGGACAGAAAAGAGTCTCTAGAAACACAGAAGAAATTTCAGATGTAGTCCTGGACGCTAAAGCTGTCTAAACATCAGGCAAGGTAAAGATTAAACAGTGTCGGGGGGGCGGAGCAAGATGGCCGAATAGGAACAGCTGCAGTCTCCAACTCCCAGCGCGAAGGACAC
>NW_012117488.1:4031826-4159502 GCF_000951035.1 Colobus angolensis palliatus
CAAGTATACATATGTAACAAACCTGCACGTTATGCACATGTACCCTAGAACTTAAAGTATAATAAAAAAAAAAAAGATTAAACAGTGTCCATTGGATTGAATAATTGGGAGGGTTATGATAAATTTAATCATTAATTTCAACAGAATTATTAATTCTGCAGTTGTTTTGAGAGTCAAATAAGTTGAATAGGTAAATATATTGTTAGCTATAAGTTGTATTGAATAAGGTAAGGTATTACTGAACTAATAATAGAATTATTAATTCTGTTGAAATTAATCAGATAAATTTCAGATTTAATTAATCAGATAAATTTCAACAGAAATATGGAGAAAGAAGCTGGGTTAATTTTTAACCTAAAGGACAAGACTCTCAAAGAAGTGTGTGCCTATAATTGAACAAACCAGCCACAGCTGTGGAGTCAGAAGACCTGGGTTTGAATTCCTTTCCTGCCTCTCCTCTCTGTGTGTGGCTTAAGCAAGTCACTTAATCTCTCAGAGTCTAAATTCTTTTCTCAAGTGAAAAATCGAAGTAAGTCCTTTTTTCCACCCACCCCATGCAGTTGTTTTGAGAGTCAAATAAGTTGAATAGGTAAATATATTGTTAGCTATAAGTTGTATTGAATAAGGTAAGGTATCACTGAACTAATAATAGAGGTGGCTCACTTTATGCAGTGAGTGATTTCCTGAAAAGTTGCACAAATCAAATAGTACCCTTAATATTAGCTTGCTAGTTTAAGAAATCTATGGTAGGCTGGGCACGGTGGCTCACGCCTGCAATCTCAGCACTTTGGGAGGCCGAGGCGGGTGGATCACGAGGTCAGGAGATCAAGACCATCCTGGCTAACACAGTGAAACCTTGTCTCTACTAAAAATACAAAAAATTAGTTGGGTGTGGTGGTGGGCACCTGTAGTCCCAGCTACTCTGGAGGCTGAGGCAGGAGAATGGCATGAACCCAGGAGGCGGAGCTTGCAGTGAAGCAAGATGGTACCACTGCACTCCAGCCTGGGCAACAGTGCAAAAAAAAAAAAAAGAAAGAAAGAAAGAAAAGAAAGAAACCTATGGTGAATCTTTTAGAAAGTGACTAACATTTTTTAATGTGAAGGGTCATTCTACAATTTTTTCTTTCTTTCTTCCTCTTTACTGTTCTTTTCTTTCTTCCTTCTTTTCTCTGTTTTCTTCTTCATCTTTACCTGCATGATGTCTTTAATCCATAAATTAAGACAGAGCCTACCTTAGAATATGTAATACACAAATAAAGCAAAGACTTGATTTGATGCCTTCTTATAGTGAAAGCTGTAATAAAGTGGGATGCAATGGACAAAGAATATACAGACTGAGACAGGCTTGGAAAAAGAGAGAACACCTAAAACTAAAAAGGAAAAGAAATGGTTCCTGAAATCATCACATCTACCAACGCCGTAATTACACAAAAGGTCTGCAGTCTTTTGAGCCTAAGGGCCATTAACTGGCTACAAAATGCTCATGGTCATGGTAGGAGACCTCAGACGTGAAAAGGGAAAAGCATAAAGATTAAGGAAAGAATCTGAACAAGAAAGTTATAAAACAGACACATAAAAGGTAGGGGAAAAGAGAAGAAGAGAGGAAGAGTAAGGAAAAAAACACAAAGAGATTAGAGAAGGAAGCCATAAACTTTGGGCGCTCAGTGGGGTTTGGAATTGGGACTGTACTGTCTCCCAGCTTTTTGACTTTCACAAATTGCTTAACCAATCTGAGCCTATTTCCTCATATATTAATATAGATAATTATACATACTTGCTGTTGAGATAATTAAATTTAAAAATAAGTGCCTAGGAGAGTGTCTGATATACCGTTAGTATTCACAAATGAAGGGATGTTACTATTTTTTACTAGGGTCCTTTGACTTTGCACACTAAACAGACAGATCAGAATAAAAGAAGTCTTCTGGAAGCAATTCTGCAAGAAGCGTGCCTTGTATTCTCGGGATATTTGCCCAGCCATGAGGGTAGACTCATTCAAACATCCCCGTGTTCATTTTCTTCTAGTGGCTTCTTTGCCTTTTCTAGAAATTAGCAACTATTTCCACTGCATCTGGGTTAGAAGTTCTGAATACTGCATGCACTAAAAGCTACATTCATAAACCACTAGAAATTACCACATTATTTATTCAGAATCGTCAGCTGTCCTGCCTCTGATGACCCCATATTATCACACTCTGAAATTAGAAACCCTGCATTTGCAATTTGACTATGTTGGATCTGGGTTTTCACAACATGTAGTTTGCACAGTAATAATACTTATAGATCTTTCATTTTTCTGCAGAAATTAATTGCCTAAACCACAATGATTTATAGTCATACTGAACATGATTATTAATTTTCCTGATGATTATACCTGTGGGCGGCAACAAATCTACTTGTGATAGACCTGGCTTTGAATTGCTGCTAAAACTAAAATGTCCATAAGGTAATAACAACTAATTTTTACCTTAATCAACTTACACTTAAAAGAATTTAATATAGGGCACTTGTGCCTTGTGGGAAAACTTGTTTGAAATATAAGGTGCTGAGTTATTTATGAGAATAATTATATATTTGCTAGTCTAGTTTGTACTGGGAAATCAGGATCTGAAATGAGTCTGAGATACATTAAAAAATATAATGAACTCAGTGGAATTATGCATAGTAAAGAACTTTTGCACTAAAGTAAATATAAAGCAGAGCATAGGTACTCTAGTTTTGGGGGGGGAGAATATTAAAGCCCACTAAACCGTGCTTTTTTTTCCCTTCCCTTATCCTGCCATTGCCTCAAAATGCTATTATGATTAACAAGAAAGGTAAGGCATTGATACCTAAGAGAACAGCCTTGTCCTTCCTTCCTTATTACTCGCCCTAAAATTATTTTCAAAAGGTCTTGCTCTGCTCTTGTATTCTGCTAATCAGGTCCCTATTAGTTGCTCATTATGCAGGAAAGAACGGTGGTTTGGAGAAATTTAATCCAGATTATGTCATTTTATGCCTTCCTAGCATGCCCAGCTTCACTTCTTGCTACTGGGGTGGTTCATTCACTTCTGTAGAAGATTTGTTTCTCCCTGTTGGGATACAAGTTACAAAAAAGAGGAGGCTCTGATTATTGGTTGATATGCATACCTTCTATAATTCTGTATGCTCATATCCCAGAAATATTTAAGGCTTTTCCCTGATTAGTGGCATTATGCAGTTATGCAAATAATCTGTTATATCTAGGCACATTATGCCGTTATGTAAATGATCTATTTCATTTATATTTCCCACAGAGTAATGGGGTAGGGAAGAAATACTCTTCTGCATTTCCCCTGGTTTTTAATGAGTTGTTCAGATATATTCAGCTGGTGATCAGTCTGGATTTCTGGGCCGGGTGTGAATTAGCCTTTCTGTTCCATGGCCACCACCTATATAGAACTTTCCCATTCAATTCAGCAAATATTTATTGAGTGCTTACTGTGTGCAAGGTGTTTGTGTAGGTGAAGACCAACCAACTGGGCTCAGATACTGCTCAGATAGACTCTAGGAGGGATGTTATTTACTTTGGAATCTTACCTCTCTGACTACCTGGACACATGATGAATGTCAGTTCAGCTCCATCCATTTTAGAATTTATAAGCCATACTAGAAACAATCTTTACAATTCAGATACTTTTCTCTAAAAAGGGAAGACAATTTAGAATGGCTAATAGCAGGTTGTGTAATGAAATATACTGAATAAGCGAAATAATTTAAATATACATATGGCCATAGACAATGGGCTGCAATTAATATACAAATCTAAGTACAATATGGCATCTGTGATAAACTAAAATTTATTTGCATTTGGAAGCTGAATTAAATCTATGTTCATTCTCCTGGTACCTGACTTCTGATCCTTTGCAATATTGCACATGCTAGTCTACAGTCCATAAGCATTTAGACCAAGCTGGTCATTTCCTTTGTTAAGACTGATAGGCCAACATAGAGAATTCTCAGCCTCCACGTCAGCAACTGCTCAACATTTATTGAGTCACTTAGCAAATATTTATTGAGCATCTACCCTGTGTCAGGACATCCGACCTCATGGAGTGTGGTAGAGGAGAAAGATTAATTCAAGAACACATGGGTAAACTGCTCAGTGCTGGGAAAGACAGGCACTTAGGCTAGAAAGTGTCCTTGTCAGAAAAAGAGAAGGTCCAAACTTTCAGGTCCTGAGTCTTTTTCAGCTGCCTGCCACACATATCTTTGCAAAACCTGGTGCATGTTCCTCGGAAAGACAATATATAAAGTCATGTTATCTTCCCTCTGTGGCAATTGCAGTGAATAGGATTCCAAAACACTCCTCACAATTTAGAGTAGAGCAATATCTAGCCTGAGGCCTCCACCAAATATTTTTCTGATTCTAAAAAAAAAAAAAAAGCACCACTCTATAATTTCCCCATGTCATATTATCTTCGTTCTTTAACCATTTCATGATCACTGATCTATTCGTGGAATTAGTGCTAAGTACTCAATCAGATAATATTACTAAACTCTTCCTGTAAATCGAAGATGATATGGTATGGCTTTGTGTCCCAACCCAAATCTCATCTTGAGTTGTAATCCCCACAATCCCCATGTGTCATGGAAGGGAACAGGTGGAGGTAATTGGATCATGGGGGCGGTTTCCTCCTTGCTGTTCCTGTGATGATAATGAGTGAGTTCTCATGACACCTGATGGTTTTATAAGCATCTGGCATTTCCTTTGCTGGCGCTTATTCTCTTTCCTGCTGCCCTGTGAAGAGGTGCCTTCCACTACGATTGGAAGTTTACTGAGGGGCCTCCCCAGCTATGCAGAACTGTGAGTCAATTAAACCTCTTTTTTTTTTTTTTTTTTTTTTTTTTTTTTTTTGAGACGGAGTTTCACTCTTATTGCCCAGGCTGGAGGGAAATAGAGCGATCTCAGCTCACCACAACTTCCACCTCCTGGGTTCAAGCGATTCTTCTGCTTCCGCCTCCCGAGTAGTTGGGATTACAGGCATGTGCCACCATGCCCGGCTAATTTTGTATTTTTTAGTAGATACGGGGTTTCTCCATGTTGGTCGGAGTGGTCTTGAACTCCCGACCTCAGGTGATCTGCCAGCCAGCCTCAGCTTCCCGAAGTGCTGGAATTATAGGCGTGAGCCCCCGCCTGGTCAAACCTCTTTTCTTTATAGATTACCCAGTCTCAGGTATTTCTTCATAGCAGTGTGAAAACAGATTAATACAGAGAATCTCGCTGAAGAAGGTAAACAAAGAAAAAAACTGATCTTAACACTACACGTTCTGAATAGAATATACTGGTCATTTAACTGCTTCTGATTATAATTCAATTCAATAGCATTTATTGTATATGAAAATAATACTACTACTACTATTGTTCCCAGTAATGCACTCCCTTTCCCTTAAGAATATCCATGTCCAACCTGTTACCCTGTGATGTATAGTGCTTCCGTTGGGAGAAGTATACTCGCCAGTCCAGGATCAGGCTTGGTCAAGTGACTTGCTTTGGCCAATGAAGTAAAAGCAAATGTCAGGTATACCCGACCTGACTAAAAGCTTTAGGGGCCGACACGTGTGTTTTCTCATCTTTCTATTGTTCTTTTTTGTCCATCAGAAGAATGCAATATCCCAGATGGGGGCTGCTACTTCTGATTCTGGACTCTGAAGTGAGGAAGTCTTATGGAGCAGTCATGTGTCTTAAAGCCAGCGCAGAGTGAGAAAGAAGCTTCTGTGGTGAGAACCTCCTCTGGTAAAACCTGACTGACGTGCCAACTACCAAAGGGACACACCCACCTCCAAACTAAGAACTAGAAGAGGGACTATGACCCATGCCCCCAAAGCATCCACAATCTAGACCTCTCATTAGTTTTTGCATAAGGGTTTATAAACCAAGGGAGTGTCAGAGGCCACAGTGAGTTTGAGTAAACTTCACAGACCGACGCAGTAGCTCTTGCCCGTAATTCCAGCACTTTGAGAGACTGAGGCGGGAGGATTGCTTGAGCCCAGGCAACATGATGAAATACCATCTCTACAAAAATTTTAAAAATTAGCCAGGCGTGGTGGTGAGTGATTGTAGTCCCAGCTCCTCAGGAGGCTGAGGTGGGAGGATCGTTTGAATCCAGGAGTTCAAGGTTACCGTGAGCTATGACTGTGCCACTGCACTCTAGCCTGAGTAACAGAGCAAGACTCTGACTCTGAAAAGAAAAAATAATACTAATAAAAGTAAACTTCATACACACACACACACACACACACACACATATTCTACATGCTAAGACACACTTTACAAGTTCTTTTTCCCTAAAATAAAAGTATAAAAAGAGTCAATACAGTAGACCTACCAACCCAACCTTAGGAAAAAGAGACAAAAGAAATCCAGTAGTCTGTCCTTGATTTTGTGATCTCTGTTCCCCAACTACATTATTTTAATGATAAAATTTAGCAATTAGGTGTAGTGGTTTCTTGATTGCCCTCATCTCTGCACCACAAAAAAAAAAAAAAAAAAAAAAAGCCGATTTGCTCGATTCCTCTGTTAATGCCTTCTGTGGGTCCGATTTTAGATGTCAGGGTTGACATCAAGTATTCCCAATGTCCACTCTACAACTGAACTAACTTCACAGCTCTAACATATAGCTGCCTTCAATATGTGCCTATGATGTCTGAAGACCAGTAGGCCATCAGCGGCCCAAGTAGAAAACCTTCAGACAGCACAACATTTTGTGAATGTAAGTAAGTTTAATAAATTTATAATAGTTGGCAGATTCTAATATAGCATTCTTAGATATTTATAGATTGAGACAAAATGACATGTTTACAAGCTAAGAGTTCCTGGAAGAAGTACAGTTTCATGGTCCAGTATCTATGCATTTTTAGAAGATGCTGATCACTGCAGTTCAAAGCTTTGTTCTAATATCGCATAATACACTTCTTGCTGGGATAATATTATTTTCATTTTCATTATAACCACCTTGTACTTTTCTCATGTTCCCATTATTCAAAGAAAAAACACAAGTTATGTTTGTAGCATTTCCAGGTTAATCTCTACGATAGAGTACATTTTAAGGAAAATAAATAGAAAAGGAAGTCGTAGAGATAAACTGGTAGAAAGAAGGGGGAAAAAAGGAAGAAGGAAAGGAGGAAGAGAGTCAGGGAAGGAGAAAGGTGGGAAATGAATAGGAAACTCATGAAAGAAGTAGAGAGGAAAAGGCATAATGAACTGTGAGCTTTGAAGGCATTCGGCAAATGTGGAGAGCAAATCTAAAGGTAATTGCAAAAAATATGAAAAATTGAGGATTTAACAATGAGAAAGTAATAATTTTAAAGCTTATCATAAATATGAAAACAAAAAGAAATGTTTGAGGAGTTAGAGACCTAAAAGTTCCAATGAGAAGAAAGAAAAAATAGAAGTGAAGGCAAAAAGAGAAAGGATTTCAAACAATCAACTGTTATCCACTGGAAGAACTGTTACAGAATGAAAAGTTAGAAATAAACAGCTTTTAGAAAAGCCCTGATTTTTTTTGTTTACTATTATCATCACATTTTGTCTTTTTAAGTTTTTGTTATTATAAATGGATAGTGCCAACAATCCCAGTATTGCATACTGTACATCATTCTCTAGGTTATATTGCATATATAAATCTGGAACAGTATTGGATGAAAATGCACCCAAAAGGGAAAGCACACATAAAAGTCAGAGATAAACTATAACTTGACAATGTGCACAAAAAAATCATCTATTCCAAATTATATACCCTTAGCTTTGTAATGCCAACTTTAAATTATGTTTGCCTTTCTCGTGCATTTTCAGACTTGTTAAGCAGAATTACAATCTGATATTTGTTTTGCTATTTATTTGGTGGAAAATCATCTCTCACTGTGGTTAAGTCAGTGAAGGTGGTAGAATCACACAACGGCACACTTGGACAGATGGAGATGATGTCCGCACATACAGATTAGAGCCTTCAGACATCTCCTCGTGGACTTTCCCCCACATCATCTGAAGAGGTGCTCATCTTGCCTGCACGTTATTTCCTTCGGTAGGTTTTTCACACTCTTGTCTCGGGAAATTAGGTTCTTCCCTTTGGGACTACATCTTATTTTAGTGAAGACAAGGACTGAGGCGTCAGTATCCTTCATGCAAGAAAGAAAAATAAATAAAATATTCCTTTGCAGTATTTTTGCTTGATCTTTGCCTGGCCAGGCTGAAGTTTGCTGTCTTCAAAAGTAGGAAGTCTGTTGTAGAATAGGCTGCTTGCCAGATTTAGTCTAGGCCTCATGGGCCTGAGATTTACTGTTTTTAATCTTTTTTCTGATGGGCATTCTAAATACCTGTTTCATGCGATGTTTAATTTCAGCACAGCAGGTATTAGTATATCCAAAAATGGGAATAAGCTGCCTGTTTCCTAGTGTGATGAAATGCCTAAAACACAGCTAGGTTTTTACTGTGCCTAGTCCTTTATCTAACAGTCAGTGTCTGTTCCTTAAAAAAAATGGTACTTTTTATCAATTCCCCTGACCATTTCTAAGATAATTTTCTATAGCCCATCTTCCCCACTAAGAATGTGAAACTCCACATCTGTACTCATTTGGACAGTTTTTGGACTGAGACTAACACACAAAAGAAAGATTTGGGGCTGCTTCCCTTTAACAAAATGGCAGCCTAAAGATGTGAAAGAAAAACAATCTCTTTACATTTTCCTGCACAGATGTTGATGACACAAAGAGAAATTATCTTCAGAATAATCAGCAACACCATTAACAATACCTTTGCTAATATTTACATAATCTAATGAAATGTTTGATCCTCAGTGTTCAATGAAGAATTTACCTCAATGGGATATAACGTATGAAGTTAATGCAGTAACAGTCTAATACGCTCCACACAAATTTTAAAAGAGAAGGTAATTATTTTTAATTGCTCCAGGAAGGCAGGCCAAAGGAACTGACCATGCAATTGTATGAACTTACCAAACACACACACACATACACACACACACACACACACACACACACCCACATGCTGCAAAAGAGGGGGGGAATGAAACAGGCAATTTCATATAAGAAAAAAGTCAGTCATCCATGCTTGAAACCTAAGTCATTCAAGAGTGAGAAGGTCCCTCAAGTTAAAATAAAAACTATGTCAGTTAACAAGTATTTATTAAGTATATGTACCTAACCAGCCCAGTGTGAAATGCTTTCCACATGAAATGTGTGGTTCTCTGCAAAGAAAGCTCTTCAGTAACACTTCTCCAACTCACCTATTTCTATTTCTCCCAGGGTTCCCTCTTGCCACTTCCCACTTAATCCACTTCAATAATAAATAAATACATTTAAAAATTAAAATTACAGACAGTCCCCAACTTACAATGATTCAATTTAGGATTTTTCAACTTTACCGTGGTGCAAAAGCAATACTCACTCAGTTCACTCCTTGACTTACAATGGGGTAGTTACATCAGGGGTTACATCCTGATAAACCTGTCAGAAGTTGAAAACGGCACTTTCAACTTAGGGTATTTTCAACTTACAATGAGTTTATTAGGACATAACACCATCTAAGTCAAGGAGCTTGTGTGTATAAAAGTCTTTAAAAGAGAAAGCATAGAATGAAATAGACTGGACAAATCTCAGGAAGAAAATAAATTTTTAAGAACAAAGGGCTCAGATAAAATGTCTTGTCCCTTCAATCTGTTTGCCAAATTGCAACTAAAAGGATCATTCCACAAATCAAATCTGATAATAATAGTGATAACAAATCAAACTGGATAATGATACTGATATTGATAAGAATGCTAACCAGAGCTTACACTTATTGAGTGCTCAGCATGTGCCAGGCATCATCATAAATACTACCTGTACTGGACTTTTTCTAATCATATCTGCCCTGTGTTGACATGTCTTCATTGGCTTTCCATTGCCTCAGGATAAAGTTCCCACTTTAAGAGATCGTATAAGACTTTACTTAATCTAACCTCTCTTTTAAACTTTTCAGTCTAATTTCCCACTCTCTACGTTCCAAACATCAGCCATCAAGGGCATTTTTGCTCCTTCTCGTCTTAGGACCAATCTTACTTATTTTGAAGGTCTCAACTCCAATATCACTTTCTGTAAGGAACTTTTCCTGTTCCTGCACATCCTGGTGAGTTGTCCCTGCTGTGCCAGAGCACCTGTGCTTGCTGCCATCAGTGCACTCATTCCAACATGTAATTCCCTGCTTACATATTCTCCATTAGACCATAAATTCCATATGGACAGAGACACTGAATGCCATGCTTACAGATTGTTCCCAGTAAATATTTATGGAATTAATAAATGGATAAATACATTCTTATTTCTATGTATTACATAGAGGGAAAGGAAGCAGAGGTGACTCTTTTTGTCTGTTTGAAGGTTACCTTCCCCTAGTTAGGAGTATAGAACTCAGTCTCAATGGTGTTCATGTCAGGTGAAATCATCCAAGAGAAGAGCTGGGTGTTCTCTCCTGGTCTAGCACAGTGGTCTCCAAAACAGGCTGTATAGGATAACCTTTAGTTTTGCAGGAAGAAATATTTCAGTGTTCATTTATAGTTATATTTCTATAAAAAGAAGTCATACAAGCACTTGCTGTATGGACTGATGCTCGTGCCCATCCCGATGTGTCAGGTAGCCTTGAGTGGTGTGGTAAGCACTGGATCCTGGACAGGAAGTGATAACACACACAGCACACAATTACCACAGGTTACATGGATGAATATAATGGATTTATAGAGCCTGTTACACAACTTGAATGATACTAACTTCACAATGTGTATATCCTGTAAAATAATTTAATGTTTTTAAATTGCTGCAAAAACTACAGATTGAAATTAATGCAGATTGCAAAAACGTCACAGATCCATGATGATACCAGTAATGTACAAGCTGGTTACTCTTCCTAGCAGAGCTCTTCGATGGCCACATTTCTAACCAAATTAAGGACAATATAATTTTATGTGACAATAAGTCAGCCAAAAGTAATCAAAATCATTTTTTAACTACTACATTTATTATGAATGATAAATTTTGTGTGGGTGTTGCACCTTGATTTGTCAACTGATGATAGTAACACATGTATATAATTTGCAAACAAAAATGTATAGAGGTATGCTTGAAGAATTTGTTTTTTAATTGAGGGCTGTTCAGTCAAAAGAGCTTTAAAGAACACTGATGGAGAAGGAACAAATATCTTCATTCTTCCCCGTTCCACTTTCCACCCCATCCCTGCCAACACTCTCAAAGCCTGAAGCTTGCTACTGCTTTCAACACTGCTTTATGGTTCATCCGATTCTGTGATGCCTGTCAGTTTTATGCATCTCATCCAGGCCAGCCCTCTGCTCTTTGCAACCCTGTTGCAGAAGTCAAGCCGAATTAATGGAAAGCAGCTTTTGTAAGACATTGGAGAAATATCTCCATTGGTTATTCCCTTAATATCTTTGTTAGTGGAAAAAAATACACTAGCAATTCCTGAATACAATAAAATGTAAGCTCTAATCCTGCTCTCTAGGAACTGGCTTTAAAAGATAGTGTGTAAACCAATGTGAATTGTAAAAGATTAACTCAGGTCACTAGTGTCCAAATCTTCCTTCTTTTTCCTGTCTTCCAGACAAGTAAACAGGACCCCTTCAATGGTCTGGTGACTGGAGGTGAGCTCAGGAACATCACCCCATATTTTTCACTGTGATAGTCATTAGTGCCATTTCAAGGGCTTTCACTTCTTCATACAAAAGGTGTCATCAAATTACACAAAAGTCAAAACTATCATTAATTAATGCATTACATTTTATTGGATCTGGATTGAAACTGCCAGAGTTACCAATATACAAGGTTTTGATGATTTTACTGGAAATCTTAGAAATGGAACAGTTGTCAAAGAATAGAGGCATTCTTTGAGAGTTGTCCTCCAAGAGATTTTTAAGAGCTCCCCCTAAAATTTGACATATTAATGATCTACTATTCAACCCAACTTTCCTTGCTATGAAAATGTTTAAAGGAATTCACTCACCATTGTCCTTGTTACTTGGAAATGAATGCTTATTGATCACAGGTATTGATCTACTACTTTAGATAAAAACAATACTTTTCAAAGTACACTCCAAAGAGTTTAAGGACTAAAGCAAAAATGTAACTCACACTGGTTACTATGTGATTGATCACAACTGATTTTGTTGCCATAGAACATAACTTACTGTGACACTGCTTATCTGGGTGCCAGAGCCAGCCTTCATTGAACTGTGCGTTATGTATGAATGATTGATGTGGGTTTGAATATTTTGTTAGATTCACCTTTCAATCTACTTTACATAGCTGACTTACATAAAAGATGAGTGCTACTCAAAATTCTTCAGGAGAAATGTAACAATTATGAACGTAAGTGATCTCTGGTGATTTTGTTCACCTGATAAAGCTACTTCCTGCTTTGTTTAGCCTGGCTCATTTAGGGAGTATTTTTCCAAATGAAATATCTTTGTTTTCCATGTCATAAAATTTTTAAAAAGAAAAGAAAAACTGGTTAAAATCTTGCAAAGGTCAGGAAATGGAAACAGCCAGATGTATGTGAGCAGAGAGAAACTGTAAAAGATTTGTCCCTTGAGAACTGTAACATTTGAACTTTATATCCTGACCTGCCTTAATTCGACCTCATTTATTCATTTCATTGTAACTAACTAAAATATATATTTTTAACATTTGCAGAGGATTAGATGAAAGCGTATAGAAATGGCAGTGGACATACAGTGATATAATGCCTCTCCATCACATTATGGGACATGAATTCACGATCTCTTTGTCCACGTAAGAACAGGGTTTGGTGATATAAAATGACAGCTGTTTTCATCTAGCTTTTCTTCCCAGTCAGTCAATTTCACACAACAGTCCATCATTAAAGATCATTACTGTATTACCATTGTTAACAAGGAAGAATAAAGCCTACGCCTTTGTCTTTCTTAGATATAATAAGTCTTATGGAACAAGAGTACCCTAAAGGCCCTTCGCTTCTAAAAATGATTAAACTTCATTCAAATCACAGCCTGTAACCCACTTCTGGGCATAGTATCAAAGTCAGCTCCATAGGTGTGATCTAAGGCAGTATACTATTCCTGCCTCAGGTTTTGCACAAGAGTAGTTTGCATGCATTATCCTCAAAGAACAGATTGCCTTTTACCAAAATCCTATGCATTTTGGCACTTGGTGAGTGTCTTAGATGGCATTAACTGTAAAACATTTCTTTTTACATAATTATGGCTTTGTTTTGAGTGTGTGCTAAGATGGTTGTAAAAGTTTTAAATGTGAAGGGCTTCGGGAATAAGAGAAAATCTTTGAGCAAAAATGAAAGCCTGTTGTTAACAATTAAAGTTAAAAAATTTTCTGACAGTCTTTCAAACCTTAAAAAAAGCTCTACGTGATTATTTTAATAATTGTTCCCCAAATTATGCCATTATTGGAAATGTATAGAAAATACAAGTTGTGATGATTGCAAAACACCTGGAGAATTAGAGCTATTGTTTCCTGGGCATATTTATGTAGCAATAAGACAATCTTTGTCAATAACTGATAAAAATAAATGCAGAGAGACCTGGTGTTCATTCTAATAATGAGAAATCCTTCCCAGTACTCAGAAAAGGTCTTTGCCTCAAGGCATTTACTCAGATTCCTGAATCCACCATCCTTGCCATGAATGTGTTAATTGACATGCTTGTATAAATTTTAGTAAAGCCATAATATTTTTGCATGGCAACTATTAAAAATATTTTTTCTCTTAATTTCACCAGGGAGGCTGAGACTCTGAATTTTTCCCCCTTGCAGGAGGGAATAATTTAGATTTTCTTCCATCCCTGTCAGAAGTTGAACAGACGAACAAAACAGATTCTTCAGAGACAATTTTACACAGAGTTACATCCATCCAATTCAATTATAAATTAAATTGACTAACGAACCATAGCTCATTATGGGAATCAATTACTCAGAACTGTCTTTGGACCAAAAATGTGGAAAATAAAAAATAATGGTCATACTTCAATATACCAGATTGTCAACGTTTGAAAGCTCTGTTTTTCTCTAGCTTGGCATAGTCCAACGCCAAAAAGAAATGATAATCATTTGTTTTACTGCTCCTAGAGATGTTCTCATTTTATGAAGACTAGTTAATTCTTGAGTTTTGATCTCTTTGGGACGAGTACCTCAGGCTTTTCTAAGATGACAGACCAACCCTGGAGTCATGTAATCGCATGGGGATCTTTCAGATCAACATATGCAAATGTGTTATTAAAAGGAGCCCCATTTTAGCCTCTAGTGCCACCCAAGCAATAAGAGTCAAAAAATCTTGGGAGGTCATGTTAGAAGCATTTTATTAACACAATGATTCTAGTAACAGGGTAAGGGAGGCCATCACTCTTTGGAGTATTTTCAGTCCAATTGTTTGGTAAAAGTAAACCCATTGATAACCCAATGGCTGCCTTATTTACCAAGCAGTAGGGGCTAATGAAGGAACATTATTAAAGCAGTAACACTTTAAAGTCTTTCTCCTTTTGAAGTCCAAAGCCCAGAAATTTTCCGTCTGCTACAATGAACAAAAAACTGTTGTGTTTTGAACATGTGCAAGTAAAGGTGATACGCATGAACGCATACGTATACCAATATAGGGCACATGCCCTACACGGTGCGGAAGCTGTTGCCCACTTAACATGTCATGATAAGGTGGCCAAAGAACTGTGCTAAGACATTTTTTCAGGGAATTGAACTGCCAAACATGCCTTAATTTTACTTTTCCACTTATATTTTGTATTCACTTGTATTTGGAGAGTAGTAAGAATAAATATTTCCAACTCAAGTGCTCACCTACAGAAGTGAGATCTCTAAAAAAAAATACTACTATGTATATTTTTGTCATCCAATGGAGCCAAAAGGAAATTGTTTGCTCAGGAAAGCTATACTATACACGAAAACAAGTTAATCCCCATAAATATATAATTCAGCATCATTTTGCTTAGAACCTCATACTTTAAAAACATCAATTTCTTAAAATGGATTAAATTTGACTTTGTTTTCACTAAAACATTATTTTTTGAAATATCAGACATAAAAGAAAGTGGCTGGAAATTTTCAAATGTGTTTTTTGGCTGATAATGAAGAGGGGGACAGAGCCTTCCTCATTTATTTACCTCTTTACCATTAGAACAAGGGAAAAGAATAATTGCATTTCCCATTATGTTCAACAGAAAAGGAAGAAGGAGGAGTGGAATTGTAATTAAAAATATAAGTATTTAAGAAAAGGTCTCTTGAAAAAATAATTTCAATAAGTTAGACTATAGTTCAGGAACTCAGGTTCAGGATTCAGAACTAGGAGTTCAAAGATTACATAATGTGTTTTAGTTTGAATGATTTAAAAGGGAGCTTGGTTATTTTCTACAATAAATAACACAACTCAACTCATTTTTTAATGGCCTTCTCTTTTGTTAACAGCTCAAGACTTGAGTCAGGCCTGGATTCAAATCCTGATCCTGTTCCTTAGTATCTGGGAGACAATGGGCAAGTCAGCTTCTCTAATCCCAGTCTCTTAACCTTTAAAGCTGGAGTAATAATAGTACTTACTTTCTAATGTCGTTATGAGAATCCAATAACATAATGCATGCAAAGTACTTAGCACAATGCCTGGCACACAGTAAGACTCAGTACGTGTTAGCTATTATTCCTGCTATGGTTATTTTTATTTTATAATTCCAGAATATGGAACAGCACAATTCACAACCCAAATGGAAAAGAACATTCTTTCTTTTCATTCTATTCTCAGGCACTTTGTTAAAACGGCAGCAAGCCCTGTTTCTCAAATGGCTAGCCAATGCAGGCCATGAGTGGTGTTTAAGGCTGTGTGCTGGTGCTGGAGTAGGGACTCAGTGCCTGTGGCTGGGCATGGGCGGACTCCTGTGTTGCACACAGTGCAGTGCCTTCTTTCAGACCCCTCACCCTACAAGAAGCTCCCTCACTCCCCAGTCCTTGGCCACATCCCCAAACTAAACAGTGCTCAGGAGGTCACCCCTCAAGCATAGGACCATCATATAGAATCACTACCAAGTGTGCAATAGCTTCTCCGTAGGCTATAAACACCCAGGACTGGGAAATCAAATAAACATTTCTGATAATTTGTCAGAATTCTGAAGACACACTTCTTAAAAGTCTCAAGCATCATCTAACAGTGCATTGCATGAATATTTTGCTTGTGAGCCTACGTTTGACAGAATATTAGTGTTATCAGAAGTAAATACCTTTCTCTTTACTCCTTCATGTAGCGATAGGCAAAGAATCTAAGTTTGAGAGGCTGAAATCAGACTTGCATTATTTTGCAGTCCTTCTTGGCAAAGGCTTCTGCTGTTTTAATTTTAACCAATTAGAAGAGCCAATCTTCTTTTATTTCAGCAATGTATTAAAAGATATCACATTCAAAGGCTGGACATGCCTGCAATTAATTACTGGTGTCCGGCTAAAGGTCTACCATTAGCTATTGCCATGACAACCTTTAGAAGGCCTTGGCCCACCTGTTGCAAGATAGAAAGAGCATTAGGCAGTTGGTTCCTGCACTTGGCCTCCCTCTGGCCTATGGGGAATTCGTACTAATTAGAATTAGTTGTCCTTCTGTAGTCCAGCTCCTGACACAAATTGCATTCTGTAGCTTTTTGTTCCACTTGAGTTCACAGACAAAATAGCCTGTGCCATGTTTGAAATGAAGCAAGGCAATATAAAAGGATTTTATGTAATTGGCTAATATACTTTAACATTCTAACTAATATCTTCAGTGTTGATTTCTTGGAAGAAGCTTGTTTGCTTTCTTCTCCTTTGACTCAATAGTTGTTTATGATCATACAGGATATGATTTTAATATGGCTTATTAGGGTGTCATTAACCCATTGCCAGGCTCAACTGCATATGGAACAAAACAAGTGACCTTTAAAAATGATAGTTTGAAATGGCCCCATGGTGATGGTGAAGAGAAGTACAAACAACAGAGAAAACGAAAGGACACTTTCTCACGTCTCACTGAAGAAAAACTTTATTGAAAACAAGAGCCTGTGAAGGAAGAACCTTAATGAAATAGAAAAGCCTGACCATGAAAGAAATTATTAGGATGTTAGCAAGTGCAGCTTTGCTGGGAAGAGGGGTCCACAGGCACTGTGAGATCCAACAGGATTCAGCCACAGGACACACAAAGGGAGACTTGAGAAACACTTATCGACACTTCCTCAGTAGGACTAACTTTTAAGACATGCTTTCAGGTTAACATTAGGCTTCATGAAGCAAGGAAACGCCACAAGCGCTTTACCTTACTACCTCTTACTATGCAGAGGAAGACACGAGCTGCAGCAGTCAATGTGGTCTAAGAATAAGAAGTTTTTTTTTTTTTTAGACGGAGTCTTGCTGTGTCGCCCAGACTGTAGTGCAGTGGTGCATTCTCAGCTCACTGCAACCTCCACTTCCCAGGTTCAAGCAGTTCTCCTGCCTCAGCCTGCCGTGTAGCTGGAACTACAGGTGCCTGCCACCACCCACGGCTGACCTTTTGTATTTTTAGTAGAGACAGGGTTTTACCATGTTAGCCAGGATGGTCTCGATCTCCTGACCTCGTGATCCACCCGCTTGGCCTCCCAAAGTGCTGGGATTACAGGCGTGAGCCACCAAGCTCAGCCCCCAGAAGTATAATCTTTCTGTAGAATCATTTTAGTTATTTCTAGAAATGGTAAAACTCCAAAATAGAGAGCCAAATTGGTAATTTTAAGGATTCCTGTTAGATTTTTCAGAGACGAAGGAGCCTGGCAGCCTTACTGTGCCCAGCGTATTTTAGTTCTGACCTGGAAACAGGACTTGATGCTGTGCTTCACTTCTCCAGGTACCCAGCTTTCCAAGTAGTCATGAGACAAATGGCCTCATGTGTTTTACTGAGTGTCTCTCTATACAAGAAGATTTCTAAGCAAGGTATCTTAATCTTCCCACAAACAAGCAAGACACAGTTTTATTTTATTAAAAGAGACCAGTAAGGGCTAACAGAGTGTTTCACAATAGATGTATTCTTAGTTGAGGATTGTTGCAAAACCACCATTTGCTTGTTCATGAAAAAGGAAATGTAAGTAAATGTAAGTCATTTTAAAATAAAATCTATACACATCCCAAATTCATTCTCTAAGCTTCCATATCAACCTCATATTGTTCAGAATGGGACTGAAGCCAAGAACAAATATCTCTCTTCCTTTCTCTGACTTTAAATCTGAATTCTGAAATGATAAGAGGTACTTTAAAATTCTTAAAATAGATAGATTTAGGAATGTCTGAGCCAAGGTAGAGCCTAGTTACTCATAGATAAGCCAGAACTGCCTTCGTGAGTATATTAAATGTAAAATGTATAAAATGTGCAAAATGTGCAAGAAAAATCACTAAAAAGTCCAAGAAAATTTTAAAGTCTCATTTTAACTGAGAAAATTACCTATCTTTTCAGTCTTTTGTGTGATATTGTAAAGTACTGTAGAACTACTTGGGAACAACAAGAAAGCCATTCTTTAGAAAACAAGAATCTTCCAGATGAAAATGCCAATGTGTTTATCAGGGAACAGGCCTTTCTACATTTTCTGTGTGTTGGGCAATTTGAAGTTTTTTTATTGGTTTGTAAAATTCTGTTTTGTCTTGAGCCATTAGGGAGGAAACAAAAAAAAAACTTTTTCACTCAAGCATCTATAACAGAGAACACTAATAATAACAATAATAATAGAAATGAAAGCTAACCACAAAACACAATACAAGCCACTTTATACCCCCATTTGAATAGGCCAGATTAGTTCATTGACTTGCCAGCATGAGCAAGTTGAACAGTCTGCAGAAAATTCTCCATGGACTTGCCAGAGTACAATGGCAGCCCTGAAACATGTTTTAGTTGACCCTAATGCTCTAATACGTAGAGTTGCTTAATAAGGACAGAGTTTTCATGAAGATGCAACGTTAGTCTCTCTCTAATATTCTCAGTGTTAGTGGTACTGCTTTGGAAATCAATGCACATTTATATCAAGATTTATTCCAGGAGTCACCTCTTTCAGCCATTTTCTGCTCTTTCCTCCTGCTACTCCCAAATATGGATGAGGTGCACCTTGATGTCCTCTTGTGGCAACATGAGCTTGCCTCCTGCTTATCTCCTTATGTTTTTATGGGCATTCCCTCCAACCTATAGGTTTCCTAAGCAAATATCCATCTTCCCATGAATACCAAGTAAGTCACAGAAATTAGTTTTACTAAAAGGGAGCCAATAAGAGCTGAAAACAAAATGTTCTTACCAATGTTCTGTAATCCTCTGTTTATGTGCCTGCTTCCCCTAATGGTCTGAGAGTATCGCAAGGCAAAATGTGGATCCCCCAATACCTACCACCATGTCCAGCACATAGTAGGTGCCTAATAACTGTTTGATAAGTGAATAAATGCATGCATGAATACATTTCATTATATTCTGACCATCACGATAAAAATAGCAGTTAGCTTGACATCTACCTTTACTCTACCTGCTTCACAAGCTGGGTGGAACAAGCCCATTCCAGAGAATTAGCATTTTAGTGAAGAATTTGTTCTTTGGCAAAATGCTGCCAGCATGACCCTCAGAGAAGTCATGTCTACCTGGATAATAAAGTGTTTACTTTAACAAACAGTATCTTTCCTCTTGTTCCTGACAGAGTTCATGGTTCTTTCTCTTATCCAAACTCTTTGCCTTCTGAAGATACCAGAAGTGGGAAGTGAAGGACGGTCTGTGAAGCCCAAGAGAGGAACAATGGTAGAGTCAGGGAAGTCTGAGGTCCCTATGAAAACTGGTGGAGATTTGCCTGAACAACAAAGTACCAAGATTTATTCCTAGGTTTGATTGTTCATGGTGACCTGAAAATTTTCTCCTACTTACTTAAGAATGGGTCTTAACTATCACGTATCATCAAGAAAAACTTAAGCCTTAGCCAAAAGTCACATTTACAGTAATCCTGGGTGGAAAACCCCTTAACCAATCACAATGATCTCTTAATTTTTGCTTCCAGCATTCCTGAGTTCTGGAACATCCTGAGAGTGAAAAGGCAAGAAAAACTGAGACTTTTTGTCATTGGCAGGCAGTTCCAAGGTCTCTCCATGTAGCTAGTCTTTTTGATATGACTTTTCTTTGAGTTTCTTTACTTTTTAATCACCAAGGCATTTCTCTGAAAAACCATGTATTGCAAAAGGCCCCAAAGCAAGTGTTAAGGAGAGAATAAAATCATTTATCAAAATTGTAAGACTTTGTAATTCATAATAGGCAAGAGGCAATTTAAGGAGATAGTTTTCTATCCCTGACACTGCTGTCAAAATACATGTGGGAAAGATAATTATAATAATTAACAAAATAGTTAATTTTACTTTGTCATGAGACAAAATTCATTCTGATTTCTCATTAAGAGAAGATCAATACCAAATGCTTTTCCTTCATAGCTGTTGTCGATTATAAATTTTGACTAGGTATACATATTAGCTTCCTCACTATTGACTTGCATTGGGAAAAAAATGTATCGACATTCACATGCTTCACCTACAACTCTCAGCTCTTTCCTGCCAACCTCCAGCCCATGGCTCTTCTACCTACTCAGCAAAGGTTGTTTCTGTTATACTCTACTAAGTCATACACAAAAGTGTTAGGTCCCAGAATATCTTTTGAATCAAGGTCTTAGCTTTCTTATTAAGAAAAACAGGCCGGGCGCGGTGGCTCAAGCCTGTAATCCCAGCACTTTGGGAGGCCGAGAGGGGTGGATCACCAGGTCAGGAGATCGAGACCATCCTGGCCTACACGGTGAAACCCCGTCTCTACTAAAAAATACAGAAACTAGCCGGGCGAGATGGCGGGCGCCTGTAGTCCCAGCTACTCGGGAGGCTGAGGCAGGAGAATGGCGTAAACCCGGGAGGCGGAGCTTGCAGTGAGCCGAGATTGCGCCACTGCACTCCAGCCTGGGCGACAGAGTGAGACTCCGTCTCAAAAAAAAAAGAAAAACAACAATCCTTAAAGAGGTCTTGGGCTTGAGTTCTGTTTGATTTTGGTCACCCAAGAATCACATGATCCAGCAGCAAATGAAATTCCTCTGGCAAGCGAAACAGAGGAGTGATCGTGACCTCCAAGTCAGAGTTTAGTCATCATTCGGCCAATTGAGGAATTGATGTTTTGTTACACTAATAAGCTTGGAGATGAGGAGGCATACACATGCACATATCTGTCTGTTGGGGAAGTCTTGGCGTCAGAGTAGTCTGCAGTGAGGATCCAAAAACACCATAAATGGGGCAGAAGAAAATATACATGCTGTCCTTCTTTAGTAATGGAGTAATTTGGTAACCTCATTCTTGGATGTTTATAGCATCTAGGACTATGTTTATGAACAGTTTGTGCCAACTGCACCTTTTAAAAAAACAGAGGATAAATGAAAGACTTTAGTGATCAAAGCTTGGCAGGGAAGTGAGAAATGTGCCATAGCTGCGGAGGCCAGTGGTTCTTCTCTGGTACCCTATCAAAATAAACTGTGATAGAGTCTGCACTTCTTAATTGGCTGGGCAACCTTGAGTAACTTACACCAATTCTTTTGACTCAGTTTCCTTTTCAAGAATTGTCTTGTTAAGATGACAAATAGCTTATTGGCAGCTGTAATATTTAGTAAGTTCATGATTTTATAAGGGCCAAGATTGGCAGTGGCTAACCTAAGAAAGACAAAGACTTGAATGCTTTTCCCCATGTGAAATGCTAAGCTTTCTAGTCAAGAGTATGAACAATCTTTTTTTTTCTTAAGTAGAAGGAAGAAAAAAAAATTAGAAGAAGAAAAAGCACTGTACTAGTTAGCTGTTGCTACATAACAAATCACACCAAAACTGACTTCAAACAATAAGCATTTATTATTTTTCATGAGTTTACAGATCAACCATATAGTTGGCTAATCTGTGCCCGGCTCAGCATATCTTAGTGGTGCATTCTTATTTGTTTGTGTCCAGCTAGTGAGTTGACTGAGGGCTGTTAGCTTAGAATAGCCTTATTCGTGTATGGCACTTGGCTGGCTGTTAACTGGGGAAACAAAGGTAACTAAGCCATGGATCTCTCATCAATCACTAGGCTAGATCAGACTTGCTCCTTCTTGAGGTGTAGGCTCAGAATTGGCACACTATCATTGTTGCCATATTCTAGGTATACATATTAGCTTCCAGATGCCAGAAGTGGGAAATAAAGCTCTACTCCTGTAGGAAGGACCTACCAGGGTCATATGCCAAGGCCACAGCTGCAGGGAAAGGTGAAGAATCATGGTCATTTTTCATGGAATCAACCTAAATGCCCATCAGTGGTGGACTGGATAAAGAAAATGTGGTACATATACACCACTGCACAGCCACAAGAAAGAATGAAATCATGTTCTTTGCAGCAACATGGATGGAGCTGGAGGCCATTATCCTAAGCAAATTAACGCAGGAACAGAAAACCAAATACCACATATTCTCACTTATAAGTGGGAGCTAAACATTGAGTATATACAGACACAAAGAAGGGAACAATAGACACCACAGCCTACTTGAGGGTGAAGGACAAAAAGGAGGGTAAACACTGAAAAAACTACCTATTGGGTATTATGCTGATTACCTGGGGGACAAAATTATCTTTACAACCCCTATGACATGCAATTTACCCATGTAACAAACCTGCACATGTACCCCTTGAAGCTAAAATGAAAGTTGGAAACAAACAAAAAAATGAATCTTGGTCATTTTTGCAATCAACCTACCACAATCACCAGTAATGTTTTGATGGGTTGCTATAAGTAGACTTGTTTTCAGCTATGAGAATACAGTGATAATCAAGATCCACTCTTCACCTTCAAGAAAACCACAGTTTAAAGTTGGGGAAAGAACCAGACACCACGAATTAAAGTGGAATGTAATAAATATTATTACAAAGTATCATGGGGCAACTCATGCCCAAGAAACTCAGAGAAAGCTTCCCAAGGGTGGTGACATTTGAGCCAGGTCTAATTCAGAGCACTGTCCTAGTTCCTTACACAGTTCCTGGCTTGTACTAAGCACTCAATAAATATTTGATGAATAAATAACGAAGAAGAAGAAGGAGTTGGCATAAAGGGAATGAGAAAAAGACCATCTCAAGGAGTAGAAAGAGCACGCAGTATGAAAAAAAGACTTAACATTTCATCTCCAAGAATACTTATGTTTTCAACAAATGTTGAATGTTTGCTGTGGGCTAGACAATGGGAATAAGGAATAAGGATCCTTGAGGGAGCAGGGAAGATGGTGTCCTTATATTTATACTCTCTCTGATCGGAAAAAATATCCTTACCTCTTCCTAACTTCTTGTGTCCTTCCCACACCACAGCTATCACCTTCCGTGTGGCCACATCAGTGTGGACGAACTCTGAAGGTGTGAGCCAGCTGTATCTGCTGGACTGCATGGGGACACATCTTCAGACTTCAGGATACACTGATTCAATAGCAGCCAGGTTGACCCCTAGTTACCTCATCAGTTCTTATTTATATTCCTCTTTCAATATAAAATACTCACAAAGTACATAATCTGTAAGTACGGTTACTGGTTGGGATCCTAGACTGTCTTGGAATACTGTCTAGGTTTTATGGAAACCCTACTTATGTCCTGGGACATGTACAAGCCTGAGATACATTTTTTCAGATCATGTAAGTACATCAATGCTCTTGTAAATGGTGTGGACAGGTTCAACCTTAATTCTTTGGAATCTACTGCATATTTTTAAGGTTAGTTGTCAAAGGCATAATACCATAAAAAGGGTTGCAGGATATTTCGCTGATTAAAGGATCTTTGTCAGTGGGTGCAAAAATCCTATGATTAGAATTTTCTCCATGTGTATAATACCCATTCAAGTGGTAAGCTTCTGAATCCTTATCAAACATACCCAGAATAGCCCATAAAATACACAGACTCAAAGTATTAAATGTCCCTAAGTTTGCCTTCGTGAATTCTATTAGGCTTATCTCGACTTCTTTTAAAGGCAACAGACACAAGTTCATTTCTGTAGGCCGAAATATAGACGTCTGTTCTTTGTACTTGACTTTGTAATACTGAATAGATATTCATGATGTTTATATAATTATTAACAAGTAGGAAACAGGGAAAGACCAATCAGAATGGACACATGGAGACCTCAGGTGTGCCCATCATTAACCTTTAGTTGTTGGGCGGCAGGGAGCTCTGGAGGAGGCATGGGGTTCTCCAGTGGAAAGGATGGTTTGGGTATGGGGAGTCCTTTGGGGGCTCCTGGATTCTGCTCTTGACAAAGCATCACAATAGGCATTGTGCCATAGGGGCACACACCTGTGCCCCTCTAATGAATACCTACCTCTTTGGTTACCTGTGCCCCTCTGATGAATACCTACCTTTCTGGTTGTGACCAATCATAGTCAAATTATACTTTAAGATTGCTGATTTCTCAAATTTGAGGATAAGGCTAGCGGTAGTTGTGTCCAAATTGACAAAAAAAATTATTTGCCTTTATTTCAAGTAACACCAACAACCAATCTTTTTTATTGCAGGGAAGAAATTATACATTCAAGAACAGGATGGGTAACAAATAGTTATATGAAGTCAGCTTTCTAAATGTGTTCTTAAAATGAAACAACTGCCAAGCAAATGTAAAACCAGACTTTGCATTGGGGTTAACAATGTCAATATTTCCTTTTCTTATCCTTCCATTTCTCCCCTGTATCCTCTGATTCTCTCAGCCCAGCTCTCATTAACTTGCATGACTTGAGGTCTGGAAGTTTGAGCTCTAGAAGTGCAGGCATGTAGTAAAGAACTTGTGAAAAACAATCAACGACCCAGTCTGGTGCAGGCACTGGGCTTCATTTCCATGTTGTTGTTTTCCTGGTCTTTAAAGGCAAATTCTTTGCTGATGCAGTAAGACTGGAGACTGATAAACAGAACAAATGTTGTTTTAAACACCATAATGATAACAATTTAATCAAGTGTGATTTGCTTTAAATAAATTCTTTATTGGCCCTTTCATTTTGAAAAGTGGCCATGGGCATGGTTGTTTTTTTTTTTTTTTTTTTTTCTGTTTTTAATGAGAGAAGAGATAAATGATCTTACTTGTAGGAGCAGAAGACTAATGATGCTTATTCCCATTCTCTTTGTTTCATGGAACTGACAGCCCACCCTGCCTTTACAACTGACTGGCCTGAAACTCCAACCTTCCGGATAAAGCCAGTGGCAGCATTGGACCCGGTCTTTCCTTTATACCTTGAGATGTGGCATTTGCTGTGGTTTGTAAATGGTTTCTTTGTCCCCGCCAAAACTCAGGTTGAATTTGATCCCCTATGTGGCACTGTAGGGAGGTGAGATTTGTGGGAGGTGTTTGGGTCACAGGAGTGGCTCCCTCATGAATGGTTTTGTGCCCTTCTCCAGGTAGTGAGAGTTCTCGCCCTGGTGAGACTGAATTAGTTCCCTCAATAATGGGTTAGTTTCCTTGAGAGTAGGTTGTTAGAAAGCCAGAACCCCTTGGGTTTTCTTTCTTTGCACAGGTCCACCACCCCTTTGACCTTCTCCACCGTGTTTTGACCTAGCACATGGCCATCACCAGAAACTGAGCAGATGCTGGCACCATGTTTCTTGCACTTGCCAGCCTGCAGAATGGTGAGCTAAATAAACCTCTTTTCTTTATAAATTACCTAGTCTCAGGTATTCTTTTATAACAACATAAAACAGAGTATTCACCAACCAGATAAATACTAACATTTGAACAGTACCTAATTGTTTAGAATACACTGTTACTACCATACTTTCCTTCAAACTGTATTAGTCCCATTTCACAGATGAGACACTTAGAGTAAAACTCAGTTCCCACAAGTAAATGGTAGCATTGAGACGTGAACACTGCCCTTCCACCTCCATATTCAAGCTGCCTCCTCCACACCATGGTGGATAGTGTGTTAATATAACTAGCTTAGGCAGTCCAGGTTGTAAGTGCGAAAAGAACTGAATCCCATTCATTCTTAAACCCAGCCCTCTCATACCACAGACCATCTGAAAAAGAAAACATAAATAAATAAACAAGTCACCATTAAACCTGCAAACTTGCTGGGTGAACAGACTTTGCCAGGATATTGAGTTGGAATTATTTGAATTGGAAAACTTCATTTACTCATATATAAGGGTCTCTGTAATTTAAGAAGTTTATGATGATAGAAGTGGCTATTGCTACCTTCTCCAACAGGGGGAATATTGTTTCCAAACTATTTACAGATACCGGACTGGGCCATCATGAAAGCATTTGTAGGCTGTTAAACAACTTTCATTCTGCTGGAACCCAAGGCTCGTGGAACTAAGTGTCCATATTTTACACTTACCTTTATTTGAAAGGCTTGCTTTCCCTAAAACAAACTTTTTACACTAACTTAATGTTGTGAATTCCAGACACTCAAGCCACATACCCATTTAAGAGGGACATAGTTTGGTGAAATGTGTTAATAATGCCAGGATACATTCTTGATTCCTTAAAATTGATTACTAAACAAAGAACAGTGTGAGAGAAGGGGCTAGGATAAGGGTAGGAAATAGGCATAAGTTGTAATAGATTCTGCCCACCCACCCACCTCCAACAGCCCCTTAAAAACTGCTTTAAAAAAGAAAAGGGGGACTAGTAAATTTATTTATGCTTTTTAAAAAGCACTGCCAATCCCAATTGATCAATTACTGTCTTGTGACAGTTTATTCATTGTTCACTGTTAGAAGCCAGAAGTTACATAGAAATGCATGATTGGTGATAGCTTCTCTATTTCAATATGGTATAATAGAGATAACACAGTACCCAAAAGCTCTGCAGCCGACTTTTTGTCTGCTTTGTCTCTTTTCATTACTCTATCCGAATCTTCATTTAATATAATCCAAAAAAGCAAGGTAATTGCTTCACTTATCGGTTATCATCGCTCTCGCATACTTATCATGTCAAAATTATTTATGTGGATAGGCCAGGTTGATCTTGCTGCATTCAGAAGTTTAAAATTTGAATAACTGTTCTGCCAGTTAGGTTATAAAAATTGCAGCATAAGCAATGAGCTTCTCTTTTCTGGATATTGGAGTAAGAAAAAGGCACAGCCTCCTAGATGTGCTGGTGGGAAGGGGAGGCCTAAGCTAGGGTAGCACTCAGAACCAGCTTTCCTCGTGAAAGGAGAGAAGAAATGTCCTCAGAATGAAGAGAGCAACTGGAAGATTCATTGTGCAGGTTTTTAAAGAATTAAATGAGAAATGAAGCCAACTAGACTCTGCCTTTCAGTGTTTTTCCTCAGCCGTCCCCAAAATAATTAATACAATTATTCTGAAAGGCAAGATAAACAGTTCACCTGGGTCTTTATCTATCCACTTCTCCCATTTTAAAATCTCCACAGATTAGTGTTTCAGTACACTTTTTTCTTCTTGTTAATCATTTGTCAATTGTCAAGTATTTTGTCACTTTGAAGACATATTAGGCTAACGTGAAATGTGGCAGGTTTTCAGTCTAGAAGCAAACATTTATTCTACAAAATAATTTTTGTTAGATAAGCATTGTTTTGAGGCATTTGAGTCTCTCTCTCTTTTACAAATGTTGATGGTGAAAAGAAACTACTTTAGAGTGTTTATTTCCAACACCAACATCAGAGACTACAGCTCTATTGGCAGAGAATGGTCAAGTAAATGTAAATTTTGATTCTTGCCAAATTTTGCAAGAGCTCTTGGTGAGAGTTTCAGAACCTGTGGGAACTTTCTATCCCATTTCTTCCAGAGCCACTAACCCTCTCCCAGGTTTTCTATTTTGAAATAGTGTTTGAGAAAGTCATCTTGGTACACGGAGTGGTACCTTCTCATATTCAGCCAGTCATTCCCATATCCAGTCAGAGAATGCCTAGAGTTGACGAATGCTATGATTGTGTTTATCTTAACACTATCTTGGGCTACCTAGTAGGTCTTTGTAACATTTTTCAAATTATCTCAATATGATCAGTCTTTTTAAAATTATTTACCAAATCCTGACACATGAGTAGCTAAGATCTAATACCAAAAACAAAAATTTCTCTTAACTAATTGTCAATTTCTTTCTTTCTTTTTTTTCTTTTTTGAGATGGAGTCTTGCTCTGTTGCCCAGGCTGGAGTGCAGTGGCACGATCTCGGCTCACTGCAAGCTCCGCCTCCTGGGTTCACACCATTCTCCTGCCTCAGCCTCCCGAGTAGCTGGGATTACAGGCGCCCGCCACCATGCCAGGCTAATTTTTTTGTATTTTTAGTAGAGATGGGGTTTCACCGTGTTAGCCAGGATGGTCTCCATCTCCTGACCTCGTGATCTGCCTGCCTCGGCCTCCCAGAGTGCTGGGATTACAGGCGTGAGCCACCACACCCCACGTCAATTTATTTCTTACTATACAGCTGTTCAGTCATTTGTTACGGCTTTAATTCCTCACTTATGGTGATTTGTCAGGAGTTGGAACCATGAAAGCACCTAGGTTATATTTGTGTTTTTCTTTTATTGCTGTTTTGGTAATAAAAAATAAAGTGAAGAATATATACTTAAAATCTAGCATTTACATTAAACCTCTAGTAGTTATCACTATTACAGACATTAGAACTGAAGACTAGGTAGTTCTTAAGACCTTTAAAATTCCTTTCCAACTCTGAGATTTTATTATTCTTTAAGAATATAATGCAGCTGGTGGGCACAGTGCCTCACACCTGTAATCCCAGCACTTTGGGAGGTCAAGGCGGGTGGATCCTCTGAGGTCAGAAGTTCAAGACCAGCCTGGTCAACATGGTGAAACCCTGTCTCTACTAAATATACAAAAAATTAGCCGGGCGTGGTGGCGGGCGCCTATAATCCCAGCTACTCGGGGGGCTGAGGCAGGGGAATCGCTTGAACCCAGGAGGCAGAGGTTGCAGTGAGCCAAGATCCTGCCACTGCACTCCAGCCTAGTGACAGAGTGAGACTCCATCTCAAAAAAAAAAAAAAAAAAAAAAAAAAAAAAAAAAGAAAAAGAAAAAAGAAATAGAAAAACGAAAAAGAAAACAAACAAACAAACACACAAATAGAATATAATGCAGCCATACATGGTGGCTCATGCTTGTAATCTCAGCATGTTGGAAGGCCAAGGTAAGAGCATCGTTTGAGGCTAGGAGTTTGAAATCAGCTTGAGCAATATAGCAAGATCTTTTCTCTACAAAAAATTTAAAAATTAGGGAAGAGGATGCAAAGAAAGATGGCCAAATAGAAGCCTCCACTAATCATCCTCCCTACAAAAACACCAAGTTGAACAACTATCCACTCTCAGCTGAGTGATCATAGTAGCTGGTTTTAACTTCATATCACTGAAAGAGGTACTGAAGAGAGTAGGAAAGACAGTCTTGAATTGCTGACCCCCACCCTTCCCCCATCCCCCAGCAGCAGTTGTGTGGCATGGAGACAGAATATATGTGCCTGGAGGAGGCAGAGGACAGTGACTGTGGGACTTTGCATTGGAACCCAGTGCTGCCTGTCACAGCAGAAAGCAACACCAGGCAGAACTCACCCAGTGACCATGGAGGGAGCATTTACAGCCATCCTAGCCAGAGGGTAATCACTTATCCCAGTAGTTGAAGTCTGAGTTGCGGCAAACCTCATCACTGAGGGCTAAAGTTTTCTGGGACCCTATAAAAACTTGAAAGGCAGTCTAGGCCACAAAGACTGCAATTCTGGGGCATCTCCTGGTGCTCAGCTAAGCTCAGAGCCAGTTTACTTGATAGACATACAAGCTAGTGAGACACCAGCCAGGGTGAGCGAGAGTGCTTGCACAACCCCTCCCCAAAGTCCAGACAACACAACTTGCAGCTCTGGGTGAGTCGCCTTCCCTCCATTTGAGGAGAGGAGATGGGAAAGCAGAGAGAACTTTGTCTTGCAACTTGGATACCAGCTCAGCTATAGCAAGAAAGGGCACCATTCCAGACCCTAGCTCCCAGATGACATTACTAGACACCCTGGTCCAGAAAAGAGCCAGCTGTCTTGAAGGGAAGGACCCAGTCCTGGCAAGATTCATCACTTATTGACTAAAGAACCCTTGGGCCCTGAATAATCAGCAGTGGTATCCAGGCAGTACTTGCCATGGGCCTTGGGTGAGATACAAGACCATGCTGGCTTCAGGTGTGGCCAGGTGCATTCCCAGCTGTGGTGGCTATGGAGAGAGACTCTTGCTTGAGGAAAGGGGATGGAACAATACAGGGAACTTTGTCCTGTAGCTTAGGTATTAATTGGAACACAGTTGGGTAGAGCACTGTGCTGATTCTTGGGGTCCCTGAGTCCAGGTGTTGGCTTGTAGATGTCATTTCTGGAGTAGCCCTGGGCAAGAAGGGAGCCCAGTGTCCTGAAGGGAGAGTCCCAGGCCTGGCAGAATTCACCACAAGCTGATTGAAGAGCCCTTGGGCCTTGAATGAACATTGGAGGTAGTCAGGAAGCACTCGTCACAGGTCTGGGGCAGTGCTGGCTATGGGAAGAGACTCCTCTGCTTATGGAAAGGATAGGGAAGAGTGGGAAAGATTTTGTCTTGTGATTTGGGTGCCAGCTCTGCCACAGTAGAATAGAGCACCAGATGGAATCCTAAGGTTTTCAACTATAGGCTCCGGCTCCCAGATGGCATCCCTGGACCTTCCCAGGAGTGGGGGTAACCTACCTCCCTAAAGGGAAGGACAAAAGCCTGGCTGGCTTTACCACCTGATGATTGTAGAGTGTTAGGCCCTTGAGCAAAGTTAGACAGTAGCTAGACAGTGATTACTACAGGCCTTGGGAAAGACCCAGTGCTGTGCTGACTTCAAGTCTGACCCAGCATAGCCTCAGTGGTAGTGGCCACAAGGGTGCCCATGTCACCCCTCCCCCAGCTCCAGGAAGCTCAGCACAGAGAGAGAGAGACACTCCATTTGCCTGGGAGAAAGGGAAAAGAACAAGACTTTCTGCCTGGCAACCCAGATAATTCTTCCAAATCTTATCTAAGGCCACCAAGATGATACCTCTACAAATCTGCAAGAGCCACAGCGTTACTGGGCTTGGAGTGCCCCCTAATGCAGATAGAGCTGCAGTGACTAAAAACTTAGATCACAACACCCAAGTCCTTTTGAATACCTGGAAAGCCTTCCCAAGAACAGGTACACACAAGCCCAAACAATGAAGACTGTAATAAATATCTAACTCTTCAATTTTCAGACACCAAAGAACATCCACAAGCATCAAGACCAGCCAGGAAAACATGACTTCGCCAAATGAAATAAATAAGACACCAGGGACCAATCCTGGAGAGACAGAGACATGTGACTCTTCAGACAAAGAATTCAAAATAGCTGTTTGGGGGAAACTCAACAAAATTCAAGATAACAAAATTCAGGAAAAGAAATTCAGAATCCTATCAGATAAATCTAACAAGTATGATGAAATAAAAGGAATCAAGCAGAAATTCTGGAGTTGAAAAATGCAATTGACATACTGAAGAATGCATCAGAGTCTTTTAAGAGCAGAATTGATCATGCAGAAGAAAGACTCTGTGAGCTTGAAGACAGGGTATTTGAAAATATGCAGTCAAAGGAGACAAAGAAAAAAGAATAAAAAAAGAATGAAGCCTGCCTACAAGACCTAGAAAACAGCCTCCAAAGGGCAAACCTAAGATTTGTTGTCCTTAAAGAGGAAGTAGAGAGAGCTCAGGGTAGAAAATTTATTCAAAGGGATAATAACAGAGAACTTCCCAAGCCTAGAGAAAGATATAAATATTCAAATACAAGAAGGTTATTAAATGCCAAGGAGATTTAACACAAATAAGACCACCTCAAGATATTCAGTAATCAAACTCCTATAGATAAAGGATAAAGAAAGAATTCTAAAAACAGCAAGAGAAAAGAAACAAATAATATACAAAGAGGCTCCAATACGTCTGGCAGCAGACATCTCCATGGAAACCTTACAGGCAAGGAGAGAGTGGCATAACATATTTAAAGTACTGAGGGAAAAATCCTTTAACCTAGAATAGTATATCCTGTGAAAATACCCATCAAACAGAGGAGAAATAAAGATTTTCCCAGACAAACAAAAGCTGAGGGATTTCATCAACACTAGACCTGTTCCACAAGAAAATGATAAAGGCATTTCTTCAATCTGAAAGAAAATGAGATTAATGAGCAATAAAAATCATCTGAAGGTACGAAGCTTACTGGTAAGAGTAACTACACAGAAAAACACAGAATATTATAGTGTTACAACTGTGGTATGTAAACTATTCTTATTCTAAGTAGAAAGACTAAATGATGAGCCAATCAAAAATAACAACAACTACTTTTCAAGACATAGTACAATAAGATATAAACAGAAAAAAATAAAAAGTTAAAAAGCAGGGGACAAAGTTAAAGTGTAAAGTTGCTGTTGGGTTTCTCATTGTTTATTTGCTTGTTTATGCAATCAGTGTTAAATTGTCATCAGTTTAAAATAATGGGCTATAAGATATTATTTGCAAGCCTCTTGTTCATCTCAAATAAAAAATATACAAGAGATACACAAAAAGTAAAAAGCAAGAAATTAAAACTTGCCACCAGAAAAAAAAAAATCATCTTCACTAAAAGGAAGACAAAAAGGAAGGAAAGAAGGAAGAAAAGACTACAAAACAACCAGAAAACAAACAACAAAATGGCAGGAGTAAGTCCTTACTTACAATAATAACATTGAATGTAAGTGGTGGATTAAACTCACCAATTAAAAGATGGAATGGCTGAATAGATTTAAAAAAAACAAGACCCAATGATCTATTGCCTACAAGAAATACCACTTTACCTCTAAAGACACACATTGACTGAAAATAACAGCATGGAAAAATATTCCATGCAAATGGAAACCAAAAAGAGCAAGAGTAGCTGTACGTATAACAGACAAAGTAGATTTTAAGACAAAAACTACGAAAACAGATGAAGAAGGTCATTACATAATGAAAAGGGTGTTGATTCAGCAAGAGGCTATAATGATTGTAAATATATATGTGCCCAACATGGAAGCACTCAGATATAAAAAGTAAATACTATTAGAGCAGAAGAGAAAGGCTGAGCCCAATGCAGTAATAACTGTATACTTCAACACCCCACTTTCAGCATTGGAAAGATCATCCTGACAGAAAACCAATGAAGAAACGTTGGCCTTTGTCTGAACTATAGATCAAATGGGCCTAATAGATATTTACAGAACATTTTATCCCATGGCTGCAGAATACATATTTTTCTCAGCACATGGATCATTCTCAAGGATAGACCCTACATTAGGCCACAAAACGAGTCCTAAAAAATTCAATAAAATTGAAATTCTATCAAATATCTTCTCTCACCACAATGGAATAAAACTAGAAATTGATAACATGAGGAATTTTGGAAACCATACAAATACATGAGAATTAAGCAATATGCTCTTGAATGACCAGTGAGTCAATGAAGAAATTAAGAAGGAAATTGAAAAATTTCTTGAAACAAATGATACTGGAAACACAACATACCAAGACCTATGGGATACAACAAAAGCAGCACTGAAAAGAAAGTTTTTAGCTACAATGGCCTATAACAAAAAAGTACAAAAACATCAAATAACCTGACAATGAATCTTAAAAAACTAGAAAAGCAAGAGCCGATGAAACCCAAAATTAGTAGAAGAAAAGAATGAAGATCAGAGCAGAAATAAATGAAATTGAAATTTTAAAAATGCAAAAGATCAAGGAAATGAAAGGGTGTTTGTTTTTTTTTTTTTTGAAAAGATAAACAAAATTGACAAACCTTTAGCCAGACTAAGAAAAAAAGAGAGAAGACCCAAATACATAATATCAGACATAAAAAAGGAGATATTACAACTGATATCACAGAAATTCAAAGGATCATTAGTGGCTACTATGAGTAACTATGTGCCAATAAATTAGAAAACCTAGAAGTAATGGATCAATTGCTAGACACATACAACCTACCAAGATTGAAACCTGAAGAAATCCAAAACCTTAACAGACTAATAACAAGTAATGAGATTGAAGCAGTAATAAAAAAATCTCCCAGCAAAGAAAACCCAGGATCTGATGGTTTCAATGCTGAATTTGACCAAACATTTGAAGAACTAATACCAATCCCACTCAAACTACTTCAACAAATAGAGGAGGGAATACTTCCAAACTCATTCTGCAAGGCCATTACCCTGATACTAAACCAAAAAATGACACATCAAAAAAAGAAAACTACAGGCCAATATCTCTGAAGAATATTGATATAAACATCCTTAACAAAATACTAGCAAACCAAATTCAGCAATATATTAGAAAGATCACTCATCATGGCCAAGTGGGATTTATCCCAGGAATGCAAGGATGGTTCAACATACACAAATCCATCAGTGTGATACAGCATATCAATAGAATGAAGGACAGAAACCATATGAACATTTCAACTGAGACTGAAAATGCATTTGATAAAATTCAACATCCTTTCATGATTAAAAAACACTCAAAAAACCGTATAGAAGGAACATACTTCAACACAATAAAAGTCATATATGACAGACACATGATTAGTATTGTACTGGATGGAAAATAACTGAAAACATTTCCTCTAAAATGTGGAACAAGAGAGGGATGCCCACTTTCACCACTTTTAATTCAACATAGCACTCGAAGTCCTAGCTAGAGCAATTAGACAAGAGAAAGAAATAAATGGCACCAAAATTGGAAAGGAGTGAGTCAAATTATCTTTGTTTGCAGATGATATGATCTTATATTTGGAAAAACCTAAAGACTCCACCAAAAAAAAAAACTATTAGAAATTATAAACAAATTCAGTAAAAGTTCAGGGTACAAAATCAACGTGCAAAAATCAGTAATATTTCTATATGCCAACAGTGAATAATTTGAAAAAGAAATCAAGAAAGTAATTCTATTTACAATAGCTATGAATAAAATAGAATACATGGGAATTAACCAAAGAAATTAAAGATCTCTACAATGGAAGCTTTAAAACATTGATGAAAGAAACTGAAGAGGGCACAAAAAATGGAAAGATATTTCATGTTCACGGGTTGAAAGAATCAATATTGTTAAAATGTCCATACTACCCAAAGCAATCTACAGATTCAGTGCATTCCCTATCAAAATACCAATGACATTCTTCACAAAAATACAAAAAAAAATTCCTAAGATGTATACAGAACCACAAAAGATCCAGAATAACCAAAACAATCCTGAACAAAAAGAACAAAACTGGAGAAATCACATTACCTGACTTCAGATATACTACAGAGCTATAGTAACTGAAACAGCATGGTTCTGACATAAAAACAGACACATAGACCAATGGAACAGGATAGAGAACCCAGAAATAAATCCACACATCTACACTGAACTCATTTTTTGACAAAGGTGTCAAGAACATACACTGGGGAAAGGACAGTTTCTTCAATAAATGGTACTGGAAAAAACTGGATAACCATATGCAAAAGAATAAAACTAGATCCCTATCTCTCACTACATACAAAAATGAAAACAAATGGATTAAAAACTTAAATCTAACACCTGAAGCTATGAAACCACTGAAAGAAAACTTTAGGGAAACTCTCCAGGACATCGGTCTGGGCAGAGATCTCTCAGGTAATACCCTACAAGCACAGATAACCAAAGAAAAAATGGACAAACAGGATCACATCAAGTTAAATAGCTTCTGCACAGCAACAGAAAAAATCAACAAAATGAAGAGACAACCCATAGACTGGGAGAAAATATTTGTAAACTATCCATCTGACAGGGGATTAATAATCAGAATATATAAGTAGCTGAAGCAATAGGAAAAAAATTCTACTCATCTGATTAAAAACTGAGCAGAAGATCTGAATAGATATTTCTTAAAAGAAGGTATACAAGTGGCAAACAGGTATATGAAAAAGTGCTAAACATTAGTGATAATCAGAAAATGCAAATCAAAACCACAATGAAATATCATCTCACCCCAGTAAAATTGCTTTTATCAAAAAGACAGGGAATAAGAAATGCTGGTGAGAATGTGGAGGAAAGGGAACCCTTGCATGCCATTGGTGGGAATGTAAATAAGTACATTAGTGGTTGTACTAATTTACAACCATCATAGAGAGCAGTTTGGAGGTTCCTCAAAAAATTGAAAATAGAGCTACCATGTGATTCAGCAACGCCACTGCTAGTTATATACCCCAAAGAAAGAAAATCAATATATCAAAGAGATATCTGCACTCCCATGTTTATTGCATTATTATTCACCATAGCCAAGATTTAGAAGCAACGTAAGCACCCATCAACAGACAAATGGATAAAGAAAATGTGATATATGTATACAGTAGAGTACTATTCAGATATAAAAATATAATGAGATCCTGTTATTTGCAACAACATGGATGAAACTGGAGGACAATGCATTAAGTGAAATAAGCTAGGAACAGAAGGACAAACTTTGCATGTTCTCACTTATTAGTGGGAGCTAAAAATTAAAACAATTGAACTCATGCAATAAGAGAATAAAATGATGGATACCAGAGGCTGCGAAGTAGCAGTGGGAATATTATAACAAAATACCTGAGGTTGGCTAATTTATTTTAAAAACAATTAAAACAGTTATTTTTATAATTCTGGAGTTTGAGTAGTCCTAAAGTTGAGGGGCCACATCCAGTGAGGGCATTTTTACTGCATCATAACATGGTGAAGGACATCACCTGGTAAGAGTGCAAGAGCACGCAAGCTCAGGTTTCTCTTCCTCTTCTTATAAAGCCACCAGTCCTCTCATAAGGGCCCCATCCTGATGATCTTATCTAATCCTAATTACTTCCCAAAAGTTCCACCTCCAAATGCCATCGATATATGAATTTGATGATTAATATTCCAACACGTGAAATTAGGGGAAACATTCAAATGGTAGCATTCTATCCCTGACCCCCAAAATTCATGTCCTTCTTACATGCAAAATACATTTAATCCATCCCAACAGCCCTGAATGTTTAACTCATTCCAGCACCAACACCAAAGTTCACATTCTTATCTAAATTAGTTAAGAATGAGATTTGGCCGGGCATGGTGGCTTATGCCTGTAATCCCAGCACTTTGGGAGGCCGAGACAGGTGGATCACGAGGTCAGGAGATCGAGACCATCCTAGCTAACATGGTGAAACCCCATCTCTACTAAAAATACAAAAAAATTAACCAGGTGTGGTGACAGGGGCCTGTGGTCCCAGCTACTCGGGAGGCTGAGGCAGGAGAATGGTGTGAACCCGGGAGGCGGAGCTTGCAGTGAGTCGAGATAGTGCCACTGCACTCCAGCCTGGTGGACAGAGCAAGACTCCGTCTCAAAAAAAAAAAAAAAAAAAAAAATGAGATTCAAGGCATGCTTCATCCTAGGCAAATTCCTTCCAGGTGTAAGTTGATAAAATCAACAAGTCATCTACTTCCAAAATACAATGCTGGGACAGGCATAAGACAGACCTTCTCATTCCAAAAAGGGAGAAATAGGCAGGAAGTAAGCAAAAACATGTCCCCAAGCAAGTCCAAAATCCAATAGAGAAGACATTAAATCTTAAGACATTACAGAGTAATCTTTTATCTCCTGGGCACACTGCTGTTGGCATTGGGGCCACAGGCTTCAGGCAGCCTTGCCTGGATAGCTTTGCTGGGTTTAGCCTATGCTCCAGTTCTTCCAGGCTGGTGTTGCATGTTGGTGACTCTACAGCCCTGGGGTCTCAGTGGTGGTCCTATTCCCATGGCTTGAATAGGCCTTGCCCTGGTGGGGACTTTCTGTGGCAGCTTCAATCTCATATTTTCTTTGACATTGCCCTAATAGGGACTCTCAGCACTGGCTCCATCCCTATGACAAAGTTCTACCTGGGCCTCCATGCTGTCTGATACATCCTTTGAAAACTAGGTGAAGGCTGTCTGTCTCCACAGCTCTTGTTTTCTGTGAACCTACAGAATTGGCACCACATGGGTACCACCAAGGCTTATGGCTTGTATCTCCTGGAGCAGCAGGTTGAGCCACACCTAGAGCCACTGAGCCACAACTGGGGCAGCTAAAAGTACTGTGCCCAAATGTGTGTGGGGATCATAGGCCTGATGTGGCCCTGGGAAGCAGCCTGTTCTCCAAAATCATTCTCCCTTCCTAGGGCTCTGGGCCTGTGATGGAAGGGGCAGTCTCAAAGATCTCTGAAATACCATCAGTGTTTTTCTCCCATTGTCTTGATTATCCTTTCTATCTAATGTCCTTAGCAAATGGTCACTGGAGCACACCTTTGGTTTCCTGTTGTGAAAATGCCCTTTCATTCTCTGTCACAGAGCCAGGCTGATAATTTTCCAAGTCTTTCCACTTTGTTTCCCTTTTAATTACATATTCTATCTTTCAGTCATCTCTTTGCTCTCTTATTTCACTGTAAACAGTGAGAAGCAGCCATGCAGAAGCCTGAATGCTTTGCTACTTAGAAATTTTTTCCAGCAGATATTCTAGTTCATTGCTCTTAAATTCTGCATTCCACAAAATTCTAGGGTATGGACACAATGTAGCAATGTTTTGCAACTTTACAACAAAAGTGGTCTTTATTTCATTTTCTGGTATCTTGTGCCTCAGTTCCATTTGAGACATCATCAGAATGGCCTTTACTGTTTATATTTCTATTAAGCTACTGGTCATGACCACTTAGGTAATCTCTGAAAAGTTCCACACTTTTCCTCAGTCTTCTTCTAAGCCCTCCATAGGAATTGCCATTAATTCTCCATTTATGGCAATAAAGGCTTTTTTTTCTAGCATTCAACAAACCTGTTCCAGTTTCTATCCATTATCCAGTTCTAAAGCTCATATATTCATTATTATCCACAGACCTACCTCTTAGTACCAATTTACTATTTTAGTCTATTTTCTGTTGCTATCTAAGAATACCTGAGATTAGGTAATTTATAAAGAATAGAAGTTTATTTCCTCCACGATTCTGGAGGCTGACAAGTCCAAGACCACAGCATTGGCATCTGCTGACGGCCTTCTTGCTGAACTATAACATGGTAGAAGACATCATTTGGCGAGAGCAAGAGTGTACCAGCTCAGGTCTCTCTTCCTCTTCTCACAAAGTCACTAGTCTCATTACAGGGGCCCCATCCTGATGGCCTTATCTCATCCTAAATATCTCCGAAAGGCCCCACTTCCAAATGTCAACAACACACGAATTTGAGGATTAAATTTCCAGCACATAAAATTTGGGAGACTTCCAAACCACAGCATTCCCTAACCTTCAACATTCAAAATGCCATTCAACATTTAACAAACATTATGCACCTACTACTTAATAGGCTCTGTCTAAGGCTTATCTTATGTCTAAACACTTTATAGAATCTTTCCTCAGTTTCCAGTTGCACTGGAGTCATAAAACAGTGTACCTTATCTTGTCATTATGAACATATATCTCTTACATGCTGTCTTACGCAGAAGTTAGGAACTTGACGTAAGGGGCTGTGTCTATACACTTTACTACTCCCATGATGACTGGTGAAGTGCCTTATACACGTTAACTATAAATACATCTCTAATAAAAAGTGAACTGATTCTTCTTCAGCATTGTCTGGATCTGGAACCAAACCATCAGCATGGTGCTTCTACCTTAAGCATACCTAGATTTTTAACTGTTTTTATAGTCCATATTTTCATAACCACTCATTATGCTTCTACTTAAATCAAAATCTGGTAAAGCATAGAGATGGGAATGTTAATAAATATCTACTGAATGCCAGCTTTTTAAGAAATGAGACAAGTAAATTATTTACACTTTACTGGAGTGCAGCTTGCCTTTAATGCAAGTTCACTGCATTGTTTATTCATTAATTTATTTGTTCAGCAAATATGTTTTGACCATGTGCCAGGCACAGTGCAGCTACTAGGACCAAGGGATGAATGAGATATTTTTCTGTCTTTGAAGAGTTTAAAGACCAGTGATGGAGAAAGAACTATACATAATTACGTAATGTAAATCTGTATCTGTATTTGCTACTTGCTAGTTGTGTAACTTTGGGCAATTCATTTACCTTCTTGGGACTTAGGCTTCCTCACCTGGTTAAATAAGGGTCATCACAGTGAGGTTGTGCCCCTACGATATAGCTATCATTTCATGGTGCAGTACCTGGTAAGTAACAGGCATACAACAAATGTGGGTCGCATCTGAGTGTACAAAATACCAAAGGAACAAGAACACAGAGAAATTAACTCAAAATATGAGGCAAGGAAGTCTTCACAGGGTTCAGACTTGAAGGATGAGTAGATGATTTTCAAGATAAGGAAGGAAAAGGTAGATCCTGACCGGGCATGGTGGCTCATGCCTGTAATACCAGCACTTTGGGAGGCCGAGGTAGGTGGATCACAATGTCAGGAGTTCGAGACCAGCCTGGCCAAGATGGTGAAACCCCATCTCTACTAAAAATCCAAAAATTAGCTCAGTGTGGTGGCAGCCACCTGTAATCTCAGCTACTTGGGAGGCTGAGGCAGGAGAATCTGTTGAATCTGGGAGGCAGAGGTTGCAGTGAGCCGAGATTACACCACTGCACTCTAGACTGGACGACAAAGGAAGACTCCACTTCAAAAAAAAAAAAAAAAAAGATCCCAGAAGTGAAAGCTATATATAAAGATCAGAGATGTGAAAGATCCCATCAAATTATAGAGTCAGTAGATAATAATGCTTGGGGACTCTGAGGGACTTCTGATTACCTAATAGTTCTTCCCAACTTCCAATTTATGGACATAGTTTTTTCCTTCTTAATTAAAACATCTTATATCAGCATGTGTTCCATTTTATTTGATTTGATTTTAGGACAATTACTTAGTCTATTGAATTTATTTTAAATTTAATTTTAAATTCTAGTGTAAGACAGCCACCACCAGGTTTCAGTCATATATGCAAATTTTTAACATATATCCTACATACATATCAAGAAAGAAATTGGCATCTCAACAATGACTCAAAATTTTCAATTTAACATCATATTTCTGTGTTACTAGAAGCATCTAAATGACAACATACAATTTGAACAAAAATCAAGAAATGTGGCCAAAATCCAGATGTCTTAAATTATCCAAATGCTTAACAAGATACAGATTAAAATCCTAATAAAATGGTGATAATAAATAAATATTTTTTCATTTAAAAACTTTTATTAAGTTTTGGATATTTAACTTTATGTTGATACAATATATGAATACATTTTTCCTCTACTCGTTATGGCCATTACTCTGTAAGACTGTCTAAAACTTATTTGAGTTAATCAGTATGCACTGGTTTTTGTCTATGTAAAAGGTCATTTATTCTCAAACAACTTTTTATTGCCTTTTAAAAATAGGTACTCCTTTGGCTTTTTCCCAGTGATCTGGGGTCCTGCCAATCCTCCACAGATCTTCACATGTTATCATTCTTGGCTCCATGACCACATCAATTATTTTCTTGGCAAATCCAAGATAGAGTTGGTCAAGCCCAACTAGCATAAAAATATGTAACACCCCAAAGTGAATTCCAAGTTGGTTCAAATTCTGCTTTAACTTTAGTTTTTGTTTTAGCCTTCTTCATTTACGTACATCTCTACAGTTACTTTGTTTTGTTATCCCACTCTTCTATACACATATGAAACTGCCAAGAGGCTCAGGGAACAATTTAGAATTATCTAAAGCCCTTAACACTATTAAATCCTACTTGATCCGTGAAGAATAATTATCGTGGTCTGGGGCAAACTGTGTGGGAATTTACCTATTTACAGGTAGGTCTATTTGTGAGCAGCCAGAAGAGTTTTAGCCAAGTTCGGACAACCATGTAGAGCAATTCTAAGATAGCTATATAGTTTCCTAGTTTGGGATGGTGGACAGACCTGCAGTTGCCTCTTCTTCATTCTAAATACTCATCAAAATGACAACATCTATATAAAAATAAATAAATAAATCCTTAGCAGGACTTGAAACAAACCCAAAAAAAGGGAAGGGAAAGAAGGTGACATTAGCAGGCCAGAAAGTTTGATGAAGTCTTGGAAGGCAGGAGACAGATTGGATTATATTGCTAAATAAACTCTAGTAGAGTAAATTACAACCCAAAAAAGATATAGTGGAATTGGGAATCATTTTCCTTAAAAGATCTCTGATGAGTCTCCAAGCACATACAGACAAAAGTGGCTAAGGGGCAGCCTTAAGGGTTTATAACTGGAAGATCATCTTCAGAAATCTGGACTTAGGTAGCTCATCTTTTTCCTTCGTATACGAAGCATTTGACTTATTTGACACTTGTGGTGCCCCAGGCCTGTTCATATACTAAAAATAAAAAAGTCACTTATGGGCTGGGGGCGGTGGCTCATGCCTATAATCCTTGCATTTTGGGAGGCCAAGGCAGGTGGATCATGAGGTCAGGAGGTCAAGACCATTCTGGCTAACATGGTGAAACCCTGTCTCTACTAAAAATACAAAAAAAAAAAAAAAAAAAAAAAAATAGCTGGGCATGGTGGCAGGCACCTATAGTCCCAGCTACTTGGGAGGCTGAGGCAGGAGAATGGCGTGAACCTGGAAGGTGGAGCTTGCAGTGAACCGAGATCACGCCACTGCACTCCAGCCTGGGTGACAGGGTGAGACTCTGTCTCAAAATAAATAAAATAAAATAAAATAAAATAGCCACTTAACAATAAGGTTCACCCTTTGACACAGGGCTTGGCAGTCCTCCCATTCAGGACAGTGGCCTTTTGGGTGAAAGGGTCTGTTTAACTTCAAAAATGACCCATGCCAGCTCTCTACATTGATGAATATAGTCCTTTATGCACAAAAATTAGTAGTCAGCCAAGACCAGATGTTTAAGGGGAATCAAGTAGAAGAAAAAGAAAGACAAAAGTGAAAAAATAGAAAAACTGACCCCAGAAGAATCAGTAATAATGCGAGGAATAAAATAAAACATGAAAAATCCTAATTAGTATCCTCAGAAATTCAAGAATATATTGTATTTATAATTTAAAAAGAGGCTGCTATGAGTTCTTAGAAATAAAAAATAAGTTTCTATTTTTTAATACATTAAAATTTGAAAAGCAATGATCTAGAGCACTGATGCAGAATATCCTATACCTATCTGTAGAGGTGTTTTAGAAGGAGACAATATAAACAATAAAGGAGTTGAAATAATCAAAGAAATAACAAAAGAAAATATATTGAAATTTCCATCAGCTGGAAAAAATATAAATTCAGTCACTGGCAAATCCCATCAAATGTTCAGTGGAAAATATTTGCACTAAATACATCATTGTAAAATTTCAGAACAGCATGCATGAAGAGAAAAATTGTAAAAACTTTCAGAGGGGGGCTGGGTGCAATGGCTCACACCTGTAATCTCAGCACTTTGGGAGGCTGAGGTGGGCAGATCATAAGATTAGGAGATCGAGACCATCCTAGCTAACATGTTGAAACTCCATCTCTTCTAAAAGTACAAAAAAATTAGCCAGGTGTGGTGGCAGTCACCTGTAGTCCCAGCTACTGAGGAGGCTGAGGCAGGAGAATGGCGTGAACCCAGGAGGCAGAGCTCGCAGTGAGCCGAGATTGCACCACTGCACTCCAGCCTGGGCGAAAAAGCAAGACTGCATCTCAAAAAAAAAAAAAAAAAAAAAAAAAATGTTTCAGAGAGGGAAAAAAGTGATTAACCAAAAAGAAATGAGCATCAGATTAACACAAATGTCCTTTTAGTATACACAACACAATATACTAAAAGACTATAAAGCAATGTTAAACATATAATTCTATATGAAGTGCAGTTGTAGACAAAATTTAAGTGAAAAAATAAAGGCATTTGTAGACATGAAAGAACTTAGAAAGTTTACTTCTCATCCCTTTTCTAAAGAAAATATTTTGAAGATGTACTCCAGCAATATGAAAAAATAACCAAGAAGAAGAAAAGGAATACAAGGACAGTGTAACCTGACCCAGAGGTAGAATGAAAGAAATGTCAGAATGAACAGTACATCATTAGAAGGAAATTAGAGGACTTTATAAAAAAATAATTTTATATTAATTGGAGGTGAGTTAAGGATATTGAGAATGGTAATGTACATGAGAAAATGGATGTAAAATAAATTCATGGTGAAATATAAAGGAAAGTAAAGACATTTTGAGCAATTGTTGATGTATATATACATACATATTATACAGATAGCATATTATGTAAACATATATATATATATAAATATGAAAAATCCTTTTTAGTTGGTGTTTGGAATGATATGAAATTATACTGCTTTCTCCATGTGCCTAATCATATGACATGGTTTTACACAGAGTAATATTTGTATCATTATAATTTTTATATATTTCAGATTTTTATGTTTTTAAATCAAACTATAGACAATATGTAAAAGACTTTTTATACTTTCAAAACCAAACTATAAGTGACACAAATATAAAAATATCAACATGTAAGTGTAAATTATTATAAATCTGTTTACATGTAAGTTGCTTTAAACTTTAAAAAATGTAAAATGTAAAGAATCCACTGACAAAAGTCAGCAGGGGGAAAGAAAAAAAGAAAGAAAGTTGGTGAGCTGATTTTCTCATCTCACCTAGTATGGGGAAAATAGAGGCAGTCTAAAACTGGTGACTGAAACATAGGTTAAGGATAATACTAAGTGATAAAGAGAGTCAATATAAAAACTAACACACTACCTCCAAAAGTAACCAACAAAAATATCAGAACTTGGAAGGGAAATAAGAAGAAGGGAAAGAGTATAAGCACATAAAACTTACCATCTTTCATTTGGAAATCAATAAATAGGATCTCAAGTCTTAAGAAAATCAAGAAAATAATATATGATTTAGAGATAGAATGGGAAATGTCAGAATGCTACAAGAAAGAAGCAGTTAAAATCATTGTCTTTGGAAATCTTTACAGATCAGTAGGAGGTAGTAAAGATAAATTTTACTTTTCATTCATTCCCCTTCTATACAAGTTTGAATATTTTAACCAATACATGTTGGTTACAGACTGGGAACGGCAGGGGACAGAGGGGGATGAAGAGAGGTTGATTAATGGGTACAAATATACACTTAGATAAAAGAAATAAGACCTAATGTTCAATAAATTGGTAGGGTGACTACAGTTGACTTAATCAATTATACATTCCAAAATAGCTAGAAGCAAATAATTTGAATGTACCTAGCTTAAAGAAAAGATAAATGTGTAAGGTGATGGGTATCCCAGTTACCCTAATTTGATTTTTGAATGGACCAAGTTATGGCATGCACTCTAAAAACATATACATATAATATGTAGCAACACAAAATAAAATGGAAAAAAAGTTAACATTTTTAAATAAACAAGAATTTCAGTAGGACTTGTATGATATAGATACTTCATTACCAGGAAGTGGAATAAGCACAAAATATTTACTAGTGTCTGTTTTTTATTAAAGAAATGTTCTGGGTACCTACTATTTGTATGATCCTTGGTCTGTACTGAATCAGACAGACACGCTCCTATCATGAAAGAGCTTAATGTTGATCCATAAAGACAGACGTTAAACAAATAATTACACAAATAAACTGTTCAGTTATACCTGTGTCAAGTGTTGTGAAGGTTAAATGTATAATGAGAAACTATAACAGGAACATAAGCCTGGGAGTTTGCTTTGGGAGATTTGTATGCAAGTGTAACAAAATTTGATTTCTTGGTACTAACATATAACAGCAATTGGACAAAAAGGGAATACACAGTGAGAAAGTGGTCCCTGACCTTTTTGACACCAGGGACCAGTTTCATGGAAGACAATTTTTCCTCAGACCCAAGTGCAGGGAAGATGGTTTGGGGATGATTTAAGCACATTATATTTATTGTGCACTCTATTTCTATTATTATTACATTGTAATATATAATGAAATAATTATACAACTCATCATAAAGTAGAATCAGTGGGAGCCCTGAGCTTGTTTTCCTGCAACTAAACGGTCCCTTCTGAGGGTGATGGGAGACAGTGACAGATCATCAGGCATTAGATTCTCATAAGGAGCATGCAACCTAGATCCCTTACCTGTGCAGTTCACAATAGGGTTTGTGCTCCTATGAGAATGTAATGCTGTGGCTGGTCTGACAGGAGGCGGTGCTCATGCTCAGGCAGTAATGTGAGTGATGGGCAGTGGCTGTAACCACAAATGAAGCTTCGCTGGCTTGCCCGCTACTCATCTCCTGCTATGCAGCCTGGTTTCTGATAGGTACCTGTCCATGGCCTGGGGTTGGGGACCACTGCAGTAAGAGACAGTTGTTTAACTAAAGGCAACTAAATTAGCTCCCTCTTAAACTAAGTTCTGTTCCTTATTCTATATAACTCAAGTCAGAAATATAAACATTTGTAGAATGTCATGGTTTTAAGTTTTCTGAACTTGAGAAATTTTCCCCCAAAATGAATCAAATCACTTAACTTTTTTCAAAAAATAGTACACTGAAAGCTGACAATTTGGCAATCTGCTGTGAGAGTAGGTAAAGATCATCCCACTTTAACATTTGAAAAAAAGCATAGTATTTCCAAAGCTGTCAAGAACTTCAAGTTGTGAAGGAGGTAATTTGATCTCCTGCACTTAAAAACTATTTACTTACGCATTTCCATCAGTTTTCACTCACATAAACTAAGTGTGAGAAGCAGAAAGCATATTTTCATTTAACCTGTATCCAACCAAGATACGGGCTAGCGTGTGCCGTAGTTCAGGGTCTTATGACACAAGACGAGGGCTGGCCAGATAAGGAAACCTATTCTGAGTGGAAGAGGAGTTTCAGGGAACACAAAGGAAGAATCCATTGAATAATTAGGAGACCGTTTATAATCTTTAAAAAGTGTCATTTCTGGCCCTTACAACAGTCTGGGCCTTCTTGTGTGCCATGTCAGGACTGACATGATATAGCCAACTGTGGACTGCAGGATCCCAGAGCAGGCTCCCTCAGCCACAGCGAGCCCGTGAGCCTCCCCCTGTTCACCCAACTCAGCTTCCTAGTGCCATACTTGTTGCACACACACACCCCGACCTTCATGTTCATTTTTGATATTTTTGGTTTGGCAACCTGTTTTACACAGCCATTTCATCAGACTAAGAGAGCAAATGTGGACACCTTGTAACTAGTTGTTCCTTTTGAAAACATCAATTAATGTCCATTTCAAGCTGAAAGCTTTATATAAGTAGAGACAGTGAGTAGAATACACAGAAGGCGACCATTCTTGTGTGAACCAAGTGAAATTAACCAAGCAAAAGGTTTTCTTTCCCACAAATAAGAATGTTTTATTTCAACCCGTGCACTATTGTTCTTAAGATGACAAATGTAATAATAGGTGAATCAAAGCCTTTTAACATAGAAAAATCAACAGATACTAGATTGCTGACTGCCTGTATGTATTTCTCAAACTTAAAACTTCTGTTAAACTCCTAGAAAACTAAAGTTAGAACAATAATTTTAAAGAAAGTTAAACTTCCGATTGACTTCCTTAGAAATTCAATGAGAAAGTAGAATTTATTTCTCAGTGCTTTTCGTTTGTTCTTTCTTTTGGGGACTAGGAAGTATTTTGCTTTTGTGAAATTATATCCAGTCTCATGATTGTGCTAATAAGCTCTGCTTTGGTAAAGAACGGATATTTTGTAATAGCTTGTCCAGATTCACCTTAGAAAGGTGTGTAGCAATTACTATGTGGCAGACCACTGTTTAAATGCTTTATATATATTGACTCATGTAATCCTTATACCTAGAAGGTTGGTATTCAGAGAGGTTGTATAACCTATCCAAGGTCACACAGCTAAACAGGTGGCAGTGCTAGCATTTGAACCCAAATAGTGTGCCTCCAACAGCTCTAGTATATAAAGCATGTCTTATAAGTAAATACCTATTTTTTTGCTTTGACTTTCATGATTGTTTTATCAATGCTTATTTAGAGATTTGATGATCCTCAGGTGTCAGTTATTCCTCTGCCCCTTCCAGCCTGCCTGTCAAATAGTTAATGATCTGCGTACAAACACTTTCATGAACTAGTGGAGCTCAGCCCTTAAAAGAATCCTAGGGGAATTCTTTAAAGACTCTTTTACAATATGAGTAATCATCCCTTCGTTTATTCATCTGTAAATTTTTGGTTTCACATAGTAGATTTTCTTCAGGCAGGGCCAACCACATTGCTTTTTAAACTCTTCTCGGATATATCAACTTTGCTTTGTCATTTTGTGATCCAAGAAAGCCAATTCTTTTAATGTCCACATCAACCATTCTCCTTTCAGAATTTATGAAAGTGAAAAATACGTAGCCCAAAAACTCTTTGTTAGAGAATATTTCTCATGAAATGGGAATTGTAGCCCTTCTTTTTACCTGGAGTAGTTATTTGTTCAGTCACAAGACAATGAAAATAAAATTTAGGTGTACAAAATATTGTTTCTATCTATCTAATTTTATCAGGCCAGACCAACTTTCCTCAGCAGATGAAATTAAATTTTTATATCAACTTTTTACTTTCATGTCAAGAAAATTTGCTATTCTATATCCATAGACTTTTGAGCAAATATCACCTAGCTCTGATTGCTGTAATCTCCTCTGTCAGGCCTACCAGCTCTAAGAGACCTGCTTTCTAGCAGGTTCCGTTTTTTGAGATCAGGACAAAAGCCAGACTAAAGCACACTTTTAAGTACTTTGAGCAAAAATTAAAGAGGCCCCATAAGGACAGAAACTCCATAGTTGCCACCACGTCAATCAATGATACGTATGTAACTTCCTATTGAAAGCATGTAATGGTTTTTGTCTCAGTTACTGAACCCCAACATTTTGGTTTGGAGTACTCTCTTCAGAAGAGTTCAAGGTTCAAATTAAGGTCTTCCATTTTCATGCAATAACTTTCTCAGTTAATGGTAAGTAGTGGAGGTAAGTGTTAATGGGAATATCCTATTCACTTTTCTCTGAGGCCTCTGAAACAGATTTTCTAAACCCTTCCATATGATCCAGACCATGTTATGGGTTTGCTAACTTTGCAATACATTGGATTGAAACATCTTAATTCTTTCCATGACAACAGTGTCTGATGTTACAGATGCACAACCAGTGAGGTCAATAGTTGACAGATGGACGTTGAAGCTATGCAATTACACCTCCCAAACCATTATAAAGAATGTAAAAGAAGAAAGGTGGAACCCAGTCTAAAACACACCAAACAACAAAAAGCACTAAAATAATTGCTTCACATTTAATGAATCTTTCTTTGATATGACAACCAATCTAAGAATCTTTGAATTCCCTTTCCCTGGTAAAAGTCAAAACATTTTTGAGGCGGTGGCAGTTTATCTAAATTATTGTTTTTCCTCCATCAGTCTTTAGGCTTAATCTCATTTGCTTTTATGGATATGGTAACCCTTTTGAATAGCTTTTAACCTTTTAAAAGTCGCCTTGACCCAAAGAGCCTAAAAATTTTTAATATAATATTGAATGATAAAAAATTGAACAATTGAGCGCTTTTCTGACTCTCAGTCTGCATGCAGTGCTCTGGGTCCTAGAGCAGAATTTCTGGCTGAATGAAAAAACATTAAAATACCTGTATATAGCTTGCTTCTAGCAGAAACCTTCAGCTCTGACCTCCGTTTCATTGGCTCCATTGTTCCTTGTGCTCCCACAGTATCTTGGCTTTCTCTTTTCCAAAGAAAGAGTGTGTTTTATCCTGCAGCACGTCAGCTTCAAAGGGCTCTTACTTCAAGTGTCCAGTGCATCATTCTGGTAAATTAAGAAATCCTCGGCTTAAGATTGTCTCTTTCAATCACATATAATGTAGGTAACTTCATGACTAAACATTACAAACCAAGCCTTTTGTTTGCTTTGCTTTTTTTCTTACCATAGTCTCTGAGGCATTTTCTATTTTGTGTTTAGTAAGATGTAGAACAAGAAGAAGATCTGCAGATACAACTCATCTTTTTTTTTTTTAACCTTAGTGTTTGTGGAATTTAATTACAAAAACCGAAAGGAGAGAAAACAAGATGGCATTGCTGCTAGTCTGTGAGAAGTGATGGGGGCCCGCCAGCTGAATGCTTGCCCCCGGTGGGCTCATGGTAACAACAGAGAGGGGAGCCTTCTCTGGGAAGAGCTACCTCCTACTCCAACCCGGCAGACCAGGCTGGGATCCACAGATCCACAATCCAGCATCCTGAGCGGAGAAAGACCTGTTGTTGAGAATGTCAGTCAGCTGACATTTTGCCTCCTACTCTCTCTATCTGAGAAGGGAATCTGAATTTTCTAAGCCAGTTGGCAGCATGCACCACAAACAGCAACGCACTGCAGGCCCCCGGTATAGACTGTCACCCTGCGATAAGTGTGCCAGCTCAGTGGTGCAAAGGTTTTCAGATACCCTCCCTTGGGCTATTATTCCAGTAGGCAACTCCTCCTCCTCCTCCCCTCTCCCTCACACACACTGAGCATCAGGCTCTCCAAGCTCAGTTCTCAACATAGTTACAATAACCCATCCTGGTCAGTGATGCTTAAAATTGAACCATGGTTCAGGGGAGCAGTAGGCTCTCCCTGCAAGCACCCTAATGTGTTAAACAGTCATGCCAGGTAGCTGTCTCCTTTCTTGGAATCAACTACTTACAGAGAACCTTTGTCAATGTAAGTTAGTTTTTATGCAAGTCCTCTAACCCAGCATTTGAAGGATAAACAAACTTGCACTTATATAATTTTCTTTGAGAGCAGTTCCCTCTAAATGTTCGCTCTCACTGCCTGCTTCAACTGCGGGACTAGAAATGGAAAAGGAGTCCAGGTTTGGAGTCCCTCTGGTGACTGAGCATGCACCTCCAACATGACTACGTTTGTACAGCTGAGACTCAACATGTAAGGCTCTTTAGGTGGTTGGAATTATTTCATTTGGCACCATGATTGCCTCAAATAATACATATTTTCAGAGAGAGAAACACAGCAAAAGTAAACTTGAACCAATAGGGACATTTATTCTTCAGGTTTAAAATTAATTTCCTGTATTTCTCTGGCTTAAGAAAAAAATTGTATTGGAACTGCAACCTTATGAGTAAGAAAAATTTGAAACTATTTCTTTTACACTGAGCCCAGTATCAGATGAAATGGAAATGTGAGGGCTTCCTTAGCGTTAACCCACTGGAACTTTCCAACTGAGAACTGAGATCTGCAGACTGCTTTAGGTTAAGACCCTGCTCCACTCCATGTTAGGTAATCAGATGTCATTTGGCAGAATAAATGGGAAGTACTCAAGGAATCAGAAGAGGTGAAAGAGCAGAATCTGGTTTGGATAAAAGTTTAATTCTTCAGTTCCAAGAGGCATAGCCCTTCGAAGATGCTGAGCAAAGTCAGACAGGAGTGGCCGAGTAATGAAGATGGATGCATCTTGTTATCAGCAAGCCGTTTACTGGGGCTTGATGTAACCTTAAACATTGCAGATAGCTCAATGGCACTTGCCACTAAACCCCTAATTAATGAATAGCAAGCCCTAAATTAACAATGTGCATTTACAGATGAATTCTAGGCACTCATTAAATGATGTTCAAATACCAAGCAGCAACTGTTGGCTTATTCCTGCTGGATTACTCTATCCACTGTGTGTGTGTGGGAGGACTTTCCACTAGGGCTTTCCCGTCTTGCAGGGCTGGGGACTAGCTGTGGAGCAGAAAGGGACACCATTCTCAGGGGATAAGTTATGGGGTAAAGAGATGTGAACTCAGTTTTGACATGTGCCACCTGTGCCACCATTTAAAGGAGATCAGAAACAATCCCAGATTTAGCTGATGCTGCCAATAAAGATAAAAACCAAAAAGTCTGAATCCCAACCAACTCTGCCAAGGATGGAATAAGACTTTTCAAAGTGCAGCCCCACGCTGCACTTTCGTGGGTGGGCTGGAATGCACCCTGGGATGGAAGGTTTAGACAATGTGTAGATTTGTTTGGCAAAAGCTTAATTCATAAACAATTACGGGCTGTGGTGAGGTAGCTGGGATCTGGCTGCAGCAGGCTGCCGTCATTCTGACTGCCCCCTCCGCTGAGGCCTGAAGACCAAAGCCAACCAAAAATGTGTTCTACAGCAAACGGTAGCCAAGCTAATTATCTAGCACGTTCTGTTGGGGGTTTTCCTCTTGATTTCGAGGAATAAAATGAGGAGCTGCGGGCTTGTAATATGACAAGGATGTAGCCCCTGTGTGGGAAGGTGTATATACGGCTATTAAATAATATTATTACCTTCAACTCTCACAGAAGTAAAATAAAGACAGAAGCCAAGTATGAGTAAGACATTGGAAAGTAAATTAAGTGGAAAAGAAAATTTTTTAAACTTCTGCGGGAGGCTGTCATAAAAGAAGTTCTTGCAAAGCTATGGTGAGGAATAGAAATGGATTTCAAGGAAGAGAATGTTCAGAAACTTCTCCCTTTGGGTTGTTTCTGCTCTGGCTAAAATCCCAGGGCAGGACCCTTCTCTTGGGAGGGGAAAGTATCTGAGGTTTTTGAGCGGTCACCCTCTAAAAGCACCCATGCTAAAGAAAGCACAGCCGCCTCCCCAGCAAGGGCACAGGGCAGAGGCTGTGTAACAGCCCAGGAAAATTCCCCACACACAGTGCCAAGATCCATGTATGGTCAAAAGCAAAGGCATTCTCTTGTTTCTATGGATCATTTCCACATCAGGTTTTTCAAACGGGTTTGTGTACATTCAGGGACAGGGTACTCCCATGGCCCCATGGAGGCAGTATAAAGGCAAACTGGTCTGCCAAAGAAGAAAAAATAGCTCTTAATTTGAAATGTCAGAGGGACTTGTGTTGGGGAGGGGATAGGGGAGGCAGGGTGCTGTACTGTTGATGTCTGCCACCTAAATATTCCTGAGGAATTAACTGGTAGGAATTGAACAGAGTGGGGAAAAATAGGTGTTTCCCTTTTCCCAAGGGCATTTCTCATTTATTATATATCTAGTCAAAATTTTCTTTTTGAGCAGATTTTATCACATACAGATAGACAGAGGCTATGAGAAAAAAAGCACCCTAAGCAATCATTTTAAGAGCTGCCCTCATTCCACATTGTGTGACTGAATACAAATCCTTTATTCTTCCCAGTTTGATGATGAGATGGAGATTTAACCTCTGCTTGCCATCATTATCAGTTCACTGAGTTTCTGAGTATAAGCCACAAAGCTCTTGGAAATGTAAGTTCCTGGATGTTTGCCCTCACCCCACTCCCCCCACATCCAAAGCAATCCAAATACAGAGCTTACTAGGAGGGGGAGATCAATAGGAAGCAGCTTCTTATTACAGTGTTCCTCTAGATTGCTCAGAACTCCATCCATGGGGTCTCTACTCCCAGTGGTCATACGATTAGGGAAAAAGTGGACTTCAGACAATGAAAGAGAATGAGCAAAGAATAGACGCGAATCACAGCATCTTTTTCTGCCTCCATTATAAGCTGCATAACCCAGCTCATCATAGCATATGTATAGGCCACATTTCTTCAGGTTTCAAAAGCCTGACGGTTCAATCAGAAATGTATGTCACAATAAAGCAACAGAAGAGGTGCCCCTTATGTAACCCTCACTGGAAAAATCTCGAGAATCCCTAGCCCATATCTCTCTGATTCAAGGGGTCCCTGGTGTGTCTCACATGTGTCCCAAATCACTGCAAGTGTCCTCTGCTCCCACCTCATAGCATTTTCTCAACTTTCTCTGACATTCCTGACTCCCAGAATGACTCTCCAGATGTGAAAACTGACATCAATCCTCTAGCCAGATATTTCCATCCTGACATAGTCTCTTTTAAGAGTCTGACCTTGGCCTAGAGAAGCTTTCCTGGACCTACATAAAAGGAATCCATTGTTCCTCAGTCTAACGTATTAGCTAGGAAGTTAAAGGCTAGCCATTTGTTCTTGGGAGGGTCTTCTCCTCAGGGAACAAGTCATCAGCCCCAACCTGACAGCTGTGAATTCTCCCCCTCATCCAAAAAGAATTTTACCAGATATTATACCAGCCCAGATAGACAGGTCCATGTATGGCCAGATTGGCTGACTATACAGTAGAGATCCTCACTCTGAGATCCTCAAATACACATGATTCAGGGAAATAATTTTACTAAAAGTGTCACTACTACATAAAGGATCATATATGGAGCAGATGTTAGTCTTATCCTGTAGTATCAGTGCTTTCATCAGACCAACTTTTGTATTAGGGTAATCCTATCTGGTCTAACAAAATGCCTTAATGGATAAAATACAACAAAAGTCTACTTCTCACTCAAAAACACCAAAGTAGATGTTCTTCCAAGTAACATCCAGGCTCTCAGACTCCTTTCATCTTGTACCTTCACTATCTTTAAACACGTGGCTCCCAAAATCAATGTGCTCTTTTGCATCAAACTGAGAAACAAAGAAAGAGAAGAACACTTATTTCTTAACCTCTTTGACTCAGCATCAACTTAGTGTTTATAATACATTGGTGAAAACCAATTAGATGATCCCTTAGATATAAGAGATATGAAGCTGAAGATACAGTCTATGCTGAAAAATAACTTCCTTTCAACAACTCTATACTCTAGAAGAGGAAGCACAAATATTGAGGAGAGCCAGGCTTCTCTGTCAGTACACTAGGCTGATACATATCTTAACAAAAGTACTATAATGACAACTATATGCTGTCTACAAGTGACATATTTAGATTCAAAGATGAAGACAGATTGAAAGTAAAACCATGGAAAAAATACAATATGCAAATAGTAAACAGAAGAGAACTGGAGTGGCTTATACCAGTATCAGTCAAAATTGACTTTAAATTAGAAGTTGTTACTATAGACAAAGGACATTTTAGAATAATAAAAGTGTCAATCTATCAAGATGATATAATAATTATCAACATATATGTACCTAACAACCAAAAGATAAAATCAATAAAGCAAAACGTACTTCATTCCTTTTTATGGCTAAATAATACTCACAGAATAGATATAACATATTTTGTTTATTGTATAGTAAATGAAACTTGAAAACATTAGGCCAAATTAAAGAAGCAGACCAAAGAAAAGCCACATATTCTATGATTCCATTTATATTAACTATCCAGAATAGGCAAATCATATAGATGGAAAGTAGATAAGTGGTTGCAAGGGTTAGGAAGAAGGAGAAATGGAGAATGATTGCTAAGGGGTTGAGAGCTTCCTTTGGGGGAATTAAAATATTCTGCAACTAGATCGTGATGATAGGTGCACAGCCTTGTGAATATACTAAAAATTAGTGGACTGTGCACTTTAAAAGAATGAATTTAGTGATACGTAAATTATATCTGGTTTTTAATAAAATTTAGATTATCCATATTACATACACACACACACACACACACACACACACACACACACGGGTTAGAAGTGAGTGGAGATTTGGATGCAAGTATGCCTAACCTTGAGACTTTTTTAACCATGTGGTTCTTTTTTGCCTAGAATTTTGAAGTTGTTTTAAAAAGCACTGAAATAGTTCTAAGATTTTTGCAGTTTATTAGCCATTGTTCTAGAAAATCTTTATTTTGATTTTGGTAATGTATTTGGGTTTTTTTTAACTGCTGTGTAACAAATTACCACAAACTTTGAGACCTGAAGAAACACAACTTTATTATCTCACTGTTCCCATGGGTCAGAGGTCCAGGCACTGGCTACTTGGGTTCTCTGCTCAGTGTCTCACAGGCTGAAATCAAGATGTCATCTGGTCTCATCTGGGTCTCAGAGTCTTTTTCCAAGTTCACTGATTCTGTAAAGTTCTATTTATTCAGGTTGTAGGACTGAAGACTTCAGCTCCTAGAGGCCAGCTGCCCTTCCTAACCGTGTGACCCTATCCGCAACATAGTAGTTTGTTTATTCACAGCTAACAGGCCAACATCTCTGTTGCTTCTTCTGACTCTGACTTGTAGATCCTCTTCTAAGTGGCTCATGTAGCTAGGTCAGACCCACTCACAATGATTTTCCTTTTGATTAAATTGAAGTCAACTGATTGGAGGCTTTAGTCAAATCTGCAAAATTCACTGATCTTTGTTATTCATGTAACCCAATCAAGAGATTATATCACCATCATATTCACAGATCTAACCCACACTAAAGGGGAGAGGAATACACAGGACATGGGTCATTGAGGGTCATTACAAAATTCTGCCTGCTAGAGGTGGGTTATTCTATGTATGCCAACCAAATATGGGCCTTGGTAAGCTAAGAGCCTGATCACTGTTTGGACACCATTTGGGGAGACCTGGTCAAGCCATATATCAAAGTTAAACTCTGCTTAAGCACCAAACCTAATAGTAGTTTCCAAACCTTGTTACCCATTGCAACCTCCTACATATACACACACACACAAAAGCACATGCATATGTACATAGACACACATATATACATATCCATGTTTTTGAGAAGTTCCAGATGTGCAGCAAGGTTGAAAACCGTTACCCTAAGACTTTGAGAGCTACGATTAGTTGAGAAGAACAAAAATAATACTGTGAGTAAACTTCATGCTGGCTTTCAAATAATTACATTTACACATGTATATAACTAGTTACCAAGTTTAATTTAACCACCAATGCCTCTTCACTTTTTATTCATGGGGGGAAAACTGTAGCATAAAAAAAGAAACCTGTGGCTTAAATGTCAGACAGTTGAATTCAAATCCGCACTTTACTTGTAACTCATTTGTAATCTGTACAGACTCTTTTAGATCTTGGTTTCAGTTTTCTTTTCTATAAAGTGGGGCTAGTAGTACCTCACCCTATCCCCGACTCTCAGGATGATGGTAAGGATAAAAGGGACTGCCAAACTTCTAAACGCATATTGCTGGGGAAATCCTGTCTTTGTTCAGCAGTATTCCTGATTTTGGACTGCAGTGATTTCTTGCATCTGTCCTGAGAGCATCCAAGGAGAACTAGTCCTCCTGCCCCCGCATTTTGGGAAAGGGAGAAAGAACTTCCCAAAAGAGGACTGCAAAGAAACCTGCCCTCTTTCTTTCTGGCTGCCTTCCATTCTCACTGTTCAGCCTTTGGTAGGATCTGCTTGACAGGAAAAAGTCATACATCTGTGCACATTAAAGGTTGTCCGTAGGTGGAGGGGAAAAAAATGTTCACTAGAAATGTTTAATATCTTATAACACTCCTCCCCCACATTGTATTACACATAAATTGGGCATGCATGGCCAATTACAGCACAAAATGCCACTCCAGCACCCACCACACCATACTTCCCTTTGCACCCACTTGGTTAGCCATGATTAGTAACATCTCAGAGCCACCTCACTGCCACTGGCTTACCCAGCCTCTTACACTCAATACTTTAGTCTCCCAATATCGAGGAGAGGTTAGGAAACTCAGGGCATGTTGTCTGACATGAAACGGAAAGGGAAATACAAAATTCTGCATTTTTTTGAAAGTACCATTCACATTTGGGCATTTATATCCTCAAATTTGCAAACAATAATGCCTGTTTTATCTAAGATAAGTAATTGTTCATGGAATGTAGTCAGATAATAAATGTAAAATGCAGTTTGTGATCTGTCAGGCATTATATAATTATATGGTTTAAGGGCAAGAGCTCAAAGTAGGGGGTCAAACAAAATTAGGAGGGAGTAATTCTCATTCTTTCAAATCTTCTCCCAGGTTCTATATTGTCCTTTTATCACTAATTGTGCATGCATAAATCACTTTATTGGACTATGAGCTTCTTCAGAGAAGGAATTGTCTTGTTTGTTCAGAATTTTGGCTTTTAATAGAGCAGTAGTCATGATCCGAAGAATGAGGTTAGATGCTTATTTGTCTGTGATGGGTAGCCCAGAGCCATGACGTATCATAGGAATGGAAGCTCAGACGGGCAGGGCACTTTGCCTGTTTGGTTTACTGCTATATGCCCAGCACAATGGAACATTACCTGACATACAGTAAGCACTCAACAAATACTTGTTGAGTAAATGGATGAGCAAATGCTTGTGGCCTGAGTTCAAAAAAAGTAAAATTTGATTTGGCAGAGTGAAATGGTAGCTGTTTTAATCTCTATAAGGAGAGCAAGCAGAACTCACTCCATACAAAATTCAGTCTTGAGATCTCTTTCTGCACACCCTTCTCTCATCCTCCCATGACAGCTCTCCCTCACTCCCTGTTCCTCTCAACATTGCTCTTGTTCCCTTACTCCAGTACATTTCATATGTTCTATGACAGATTAAAACCCTTGCCTTGGAATCTGGCCCAGGCCTCCTTATTCGTGCTCCCAATTTGCCTTTACTCTCCAGCTCCTCCCATTTACAACCTCTTTATCAACACTTCCTGCCCAATAGGTCATGTCAAAGTTGAGATAAAATACCCATACACTGTATTGAGAGTATAGGAGCTTTTTGCATTTTTATGTTCTGTTTTTTGAGTATCTCCCCTGCCAGGTCCCCTACGCCCTACCCCAAACTAACACAGTATACCCATTACTATCACGTGTGCCTTGTTGACACTTAACACCATCTATATTATTGGAGGGATGTTATATCAGTCAGGAGTCTCCAGAGAAACAGAACCAACAGGATATATATACACGTCGACACATACACATACACATACACACACAATGAGAGAGACAGAGGATTTTTAAATAAGGAATTAGCTTACATGAGCCAATAGTGTAGTTCCACTCCAAAAGCCAGGAGGTATGAGATCCAAGAAGCAATATTTCTGTTCAGTTTTTCAGGAAGAGATTAATGCTCCAGCCTGAAAAGTCAGGCAGAAAGCGTTCCCTTTTACTTTTGGGAAGGTCAGTCTTTTTGTTCTATTCAGGTCCTCAACTAATTGGATGTGGCCCACCCACATCAGCGAGGACAATCTGCTTTACTCAGACTACAAATTTAAGAGTTAACCTCATCCAAAAACACCTTCACAAAAACATCCAAAATAATATCTTACCAAATATCTGAGCAGCCTATGGCCCAACCAAGTTGACATATAAAATTGATAATCACAGATATAAACTTATCACCTTAGTCATCTGTTACTGACATCTACTAACCCCTAAAATAAGTTCTCTTAGAATCTACTTTCTTTTTATCTTCTAGAATTGAAGGATGTTCCCCTAAAGCAAGTACTGTGAAAGAGAAAAAGTCAAATGACCCAGCCTCTGCCTTCCCCACTTCCCAAGCCTGGGGCCTCAGAACTGGCTAGAGGCAGGATAGCATTCTCCCTAAGACTAGCCCCCTGATATCTACAAGAAAGAACTGATGGCCATCACAATCTCTTCTTTTGTTTCTCCTTCTCTACTGACTCCACATGCAAGTCTACAAATGTTGACTTTGGCTGTACCTAAAACACATTGATTCTTTTCATTTAGGTAACTTACCATGGATGCCTAATGACCAGACAGCCCAATAACCATTATGCATGTCATTAAATGTGTGTCAAATGAACATTACTTTAAGTTTTCTTCTGTACCAAATACTGTTGTGGAGTTGAAAAGACATGGGATAAGTAGTCAGAGGACTTGACTTTGAATACTGGCACCATCATTTGCCAGAAATATAAATATGGACAAAACGCCTACATTCACTGGGCCCTAATTTTCTGTTATTTCCCCTTACCTGCCTCACAGCATTGTTGTGAGCATAAATGAAATAAGGGCTGATCTTGGTAATGAAAGCACTTTGTAAATGAGGAGGTGCAATTCCAAATGTTTTGTATAGTTACCTTATTTTCAATCTTCAAAATGTGTTTATATATGCCTCCACTCATTATTGGAAGACACACATGCATACATACACACACACACACACACACACACACACACAGACACACACTTTCTAAAAAAATCTTTGAAACACAGAAGCCTCATACCTTTCTGTAATGCCCGAGGAATCAAATAGAAAGTGAGGGAAAGAAATGTAACCAAACTTTGGGAAAAGCAAAAATCAAACAGCAGAAATGACTGTGTAATAACTTCAACAAATAGGGACTGCACTGTCCTTGGAGGAGGCATTTTGTTCACCATACCAGGGCAGAGATACCGTACTTGAAGAAAGGCCTTCATTTATCATAAAAATGTTACTGGGTATCATGCAGACCAGCAGTGAGGCTCTCCAAGGGTGAAAAATACAGGACAAATTGTGTCCAAGTATCAAGGGAGGGAGGGTCACAACTCTTCCACTGCAGCAGCATAGCCCATTGGGCAGCAACAACAAAACAGCCCCAACTCAAATGCCAGCAAAGCAAAGGTGGGTCATGTCAGATGGTATATAGGGAAAATTCATATCTCTGCTTTATAATGGATGTTCTCTTGTACTCAAAAAGCTCCAGTGAATTATGAAAGACATTTATCAGGCATTAGAAAAATTCCAGTGTTGGAAAAAATTGACCATCATTCATCAAAGGCTTGGAGTTACAATGTATTTTTCATTATGTGATATGGAAACACATGTGCAATGAGTGGGTGGGATTCTGGTTCAACACCAAAACACCCACACTATCTTACTAGCAATTGGATTCAGCCAAATATGGGATAGTGCACCCTGGGTCATAGAGCATCTTAAACTAGAAGCAAAAATCACTCCAAGGAGTACTTAAACCCAACAATGACAATCGAGACAGCCATATCATATAACTTAACTTTTGGTATCACATTGTGATAAAGACAATAGGCTTGAACATGACCAAGTCAAATGCACCTAATGCCCAACCTTAAGCATAATAGACTCCATCTTATACCTGTTCTCTCAATCTAAATGCACTGAAGCTTTTCACTCTTAATCACTCTGCTTCTCCTTGGCCTGATCAGTCTTTAATTGTACCTAATTGATCTCAATTTGTACCTTTAAGTTGGTAAATCACAATCTAATTTATAAATGCAATGGTGCTCTACATATCACTGTCTCCTTTCATCCTTCCAACAGTCTCATGGGGGTATCAAGAGAAATGCTTTTATTCTCATCTTACATATGAAAAAGAAAACCAAGTCAAAGAATAGTTACCCCAAGGTTTAACCACTACTAAATATCTGAATTGATAGCAGAGCCCAGGTTTCATGATTCCCTGGTCCAACGTTCCTCAACTACGGAAAAGAACTTCTTGGCGCTTAAGGCTGTGAGACCCTCACAATGTGCCCCTCTGGGACATCTTGTAATTTCCTCTTCAGGAGCTCCTTAAGAATATCATAAAGGCACATCCAGCTGGAACCATTTACACAAACTGTACAGCCTGGAGGCAGGGGATGGACTTAGTGACCCTGGGCTAATCAATTCCTGCTTCCTAACACAAGGAGTGATTGCAAAGTAATGATCCACCAGCCCCAGACAAACATCACAGTTATACATTAAATGAAGTTTCTGATTCTTTATTCCATGATAAATGTATGGTTAATCCTGATTCCTGATCCATCATAAATTGTTCTTCTCTTCGGGGTCACTAAGTGACATTTGACTGTGAGTCGTAGAGGAAGTTGAGCTGGAGAGCTTCAGCTGGAGTGGGCGCAGTATTATAGGTATTGTAAGTGTTCACATTAAATCTGTTGCCATCTGTCTTTATTTTGCTAACCCACTCAATCGGACACCATAAATGTTAACAGACATAAAAATGCTTTTCTTCAACATTAGGCACAGATATCTCCTTGCTTCATCTCCTGAATCTCAGATAGCCCTTGATTATTGTAGGCAATGCCACAGTGATACCCTAACTCCTTGAAGTGGCTCTCAACAGTGATGCCATATAAGGCACTGTTCCAAATCCACAACCAGTATTTGAATTCCATTTCAAGGCTCCAGTGCTCCCATACTTGGCAGCAGATTTCTCCACTTCTTACAGAGAAAGATCCAGAATGCAGCCTTTAGCTCATCCTCTAAGAATGTGGACTCAAGCTGGAGTAGTGAAGCGTAAGTCAACCACTTTCTATTCTTCCAAGCAAATTGTGATGGAGCCACTACACCCCTACCCTTGTCCCCCACCATCCTGCAGATCAAAAACCTAGAAGACCCCCTGTATTCTCACTACTATCTATTTTATGGAAAAGCTATTCATTTGATGACTTGAGTAGAAAGGTTCCAAACAAAAGCCTTGCCTTATGTTTTCTAAGAAATCTGTCATCTCTCTGGGCCACTGAGGTTTTCTTTAAAGATGCAATGGAGCACTACATATCAATTTACTTTATCTTCAAAGATAAAGAAAACTTCAGTGGCCCAGAGATTACACTGGCAATTTCGCACCCTGAGCTTACTTTGGCAATTTTTGAAAAGACTGAAAAATCTTAGAGTTTTGAATAATATTAGATAATTTTGAAAAATCCCAGAATTTTCCTGAGACCCTTTATCTTCATTGTAGTGGATGCTGTGGTGTGCCGCCCAGATCCACCCTATGAGACTAAGACTCATTCCCTCGGCCACCAAAAGGGTTGACCATACATAGTTATCAACTGAGTCGCTCTATAGGAGTTGCCTTAGACAGCCACCTTACCTAGGATGATATCCCTTCCCCTAGGGCCACCCACTTCTCATGATGAGTCAACGTGGTCCCCTAGCCCCAATACAGGGCAACTCTGCAGAGCTATCCCAGCTCCAGAGGTCCCCAGAGGAGCAGGGCCACAAGACGCCAAGGCCTTTTTGTAACTGCATCACTATTTGACTCCTCGCTGTCCTACGTCCTGTTCCCTTCCTTCCCTGCAAAGCGAGGGCACTCACTACCCAATGCTCTCCCAGAAACTTCTTCCTGAGGAAACTGACTTACAACATGGATATATTTGAAAGACAACGGATTTCTAAACCAGAGTCAAATACACAGCAGTGTGTGAACTTGTTTTCATTCTTCCTTTCAATATGACTGATAATTTAAAGCTTTGGGTTACAGGGAGACTGCATTCTAGAAAATGGTTTTCAGAGGTTCAAGGGAACTTTGTTGAGCCAGGTAAAGAATATGTAAACTTTGCCCTTTCAGACACACTTAATTTTACAGTGTTAAACATGGTATCATCTTGAGCCCCCTGGCAATTCTGCATCAGTTGACATGTGAAGCCCTGTATCAGAAAAGGTAAAGAAACTGCTAATACTCCCCAACCACTATAATTTTTCTACTCTTTCATACTCACTCTTTGAGCTTCTCAACTTCTCCGAAGGTCAGCCCTGGGGGTTTCGCTCTCCCACTCTCCCCTTGATATCTTTGAAAACAAAATCCTGACTGGTGGTGTCAAGTCTTATCATCTTTTGTGTAGTAATGAAGCCAGGAGGGAGAGTAAGCACAACATGTTTGACAAATCCAAGATGTAGCTCTTTCCTCCCTTGTCTCCTGGCTGGCACAGTTATATCTAAGCAGCCGGCTCTCCTGAAAACAGGTGTGAGCTCAGAATGCCCATGTTCTTCTCCCTATGTTCTTCCATCCTGTACAATTCTTCATGCCTCTAAACCTGTGATTTTGTTCTGGTTTTGCAGTACCTGGGGTTGTCTCCATTTACCTCCAGGGATGTTATAAAAACCAAAAATGATTGAAATAGAGAGGATTTTTAATTTATTAACTGAAAAATTGATATTTCCGATAACACCCTTAAAGGGGAGGGAAAGTGATATGAACTCAAGATAACAGCCCTAAGTTTCACAACTCCAAGACGATTAGGAGTCATTTTATCAGTCTGACCCACAATTATTATCTGTGTCTCTCTGATTCCATTTATGCATCCAGTGAAAAGACAGGAAGACTGCAGGATGATTCCAGAGTGGTATACTTTTGAAATAATTAACTATATCAATGCTCTTTCCTCAATAAAGTGTGAAATACCCAAATAAAATTGTCACCCTTTAGCCAAAATACTTACATGTCTCTTTGGTGGCCATGGCATGTTACTTCATTTTTTGCAAATGGTTGCTTAGTTATAAGTCTATAATTTTAATATCCATCCATAATGACCAGATAAAACACATAATCTGACAAAAATGTTGAACCAAAGGGTAGGAGTGTAACTATAAGAGAAAGAGGACTGAGGTGTAGGAAAGGTAATCATATAATGGCTTGACGTTCTCTGTTTTCCAAAGGCTTTTATTGAAGCATTTCTCTCAGTAATTCTGCTTTTGCAATTACATAGCAACAAAGCATTTGAAATAACTTTTTTGACACTCTAAGTATAAAAACTTAAACTGTGGTGAGAGGTTTATAGAAAGCAACTTTCTTCACATGCGTTCTGCTCAAATGCTAAATGCTGCTGAAAATAACAGGAAAGATATATTCTCAAAGTTAGGATAGGGTATGTCTTGGCTGGGAAAGGGTTAAAGAAAGGGAGCCTGATTCCAGCCAGTCAGGGACTGAACATCCAATGAGAATTTATTTAGATGATGTAATGCTTGAATCCTGATACCCTTTTGAAAAGAACTTGTGGTTGAAGTTTCTATAAACCAGACTGAACTGTAATTTCCTCCCATTCCAAGAGTCTTCTCTGCCTTCTGCACCATTTTCTTAGTAGTGTTGTACATTTTCTTTCCTAATGTTTGACAAAAAGCACATTTGTGACTATGATTTGCATTTGGATCCTTTAAATGATGTTAGTGTGTGGTTCTTCGTAGGCCTCTTTAATCCTTACTTAGTAATGATACAGGACTAACTGCTTAATAGAAAATTCTGAAAGACACCATCTCATCTCTGCCACCTTACTGACTAAATACTGGCTCTTTCCATTTATGTGCTTTCCACAGATCTCCAGAGTTGGGAGGCACATGGCAAATGAAGACAGAGACCAACACTTTCAGCTACATAGCAAGACGGAAAGTTCCTGAGGGCTGTGTGTCAGCTATGGTTGCATTATCCTCTTTTCCACTAGGATGCTGTTGACAATCAAATAAGTAGAACAGTTCCAGGTGACAGCAAGTCTGGTGAACTCAGGAAACCCATCAAGAAAGTTCTGAAACTCTGTTCACTCTCTAAGAACCTTCACAACTATCAGTCACTGACCTAGGGACATACAGTAGTACACATGAAAAGACAAGGGTAATGTGCTCGGGGGTTTGTTTTAAGCCACCTTTTAAACTTAAATCCTGGAGCTATCAAAAGACTTAAGTCCATGAAATGGTAGGAAAGTTGAAGATTCTTAGAGCATAGCAGAAATTGGCACATCTTACAACTTAGCTGAGAAAAAATGACCTTATAAGGACTATTTTTAGACTTAAAGAAACCTTTTTCTTAAAGAATTAATTCATCATTTACTACCCCATGAAATCAAAAATCAAACCTCAAAATCTTGTGGTTAACCAATAATCTCTTCCAGCTTGTTCCATTTGGAATAAACTAAAAAATAGCCATTAGTTTTCAAAAATAAATGTATGCCAAACATCATAGCAATAAATGGGCTAATGTATGTAAACACCTTTTAGAAACAAAAAAATCTATAAAAATGGAAGACGCTGCTATTTTTAAGATGGCTGGCTCCCATGATCATTATCATCCACCTGCAGTATAGTCTCCAAGAGGACAGGAACTACCTCCTTGTTGTATCCCTAAGCATTAGCAAAGTGCCTAGAACATTATAAATACTTGATAGAGATTTGATAAATTGAATTTAAATTTGTATTCACAAATATTTAGTAAGCATCTAGTATAGAAAGCACAGTGCTAATAGGTGATGGCAAAAAGAAGTACAAAGACAAGTTTCTACCTTCTTTAGGAGAGGACTCAGGGTAATTAATCTCTAAGAGCTTGTCAGCCCAAATCACAGGGATGATTGTTGAAACCACAGATGCCTTCTGAGTTGGGCTAGACAGTGTTAATAAGTGCAAGCAGGCTACTAATTTTAAGACAATAGGGTATCATAGGGATAGTAGAAAACTAGAGTACAATCCTTGATTAAAATTATAGTTATTCAACTTCAAATATTTTGTAATCACTGAACTAACACAAGTAGTTTTTTCAGATTTCTAGTAGATTATTGAACCAGGAAGAGGAATGAAGTTCTGATACAAGCAACAACATGAATAAACCTTGAAAACGTTATGCTAAGTGAAATAAACCAGAGAGAAGAGAACAAATATGGTATGATTCCACTTAAAATATCTAGAATAGGCAAATGCATAGAGAGAGAAAGTAGATTAGAGATTACCAGGGGTTAGAGGGAGGAGGTTGTGCTTAATGGTTCCAGAGTTTCTGTTTGGGGTGATGCAAAAGTTTTGGAAATAGATGATGGTGATGATTGCACAACACTGTAAATGTAATTAATGTCACTTAATCATACACTTAAAAATTGTTAAAATTACAAATGTTATGGTATGTATATTTTACTAAAATATATTTTTGTTAAATTCTGGCAGATTCTATGCAACCTCACTGCCCAGTTGGTACTTTTGATTCCTAGCACAAGGCTTTGTCCAATAATTATTTGCCAGACACAGTTGACCCTCCCTATCCATGAGTTCCACACAGGGGATTCACCCAAACTCAGATAAAAAATATTCGGGAAATAAAAAATAACATTACAACAATAAAAATAATACAAATAAAAAATACAATATAGCAACTATTTACATAGCATTTCCATTGTATTAGGTATTACAAGTAATCTAGAGATGATTTAAAGTATCCAGGAGGAGGTACATAGGTAGTACACAAAATTTTTTTTTTTTTTTTGAAACGGAGTCTCACTGTGTTGCCCAGACTGGAGTGCAGGGGCGTGATCTCCACTCACTGCAGGCTCTGCCTCCCAGGTTCATGCCATTCTCCTTCCTCAGCCTCCTGAGTACCTGAGACTACAGGTGCCCGCCACCACTCCCAGCTAATTTTTTAAATTTTTAGTGAAGATGGGGTTTCACTGTGTTAGCCAGGATGGTCTCTATCTCCTCACCTCGTGATCCCCCCACCTCGGCCTCCCAAAGTGCTGGGATTACAGGAGTGAGCCACCATGCCCAGCTGGTAGTACATAAATTTTAAGTCATTTTATACAAAGGATTTGAGCATCCTGAGGATTTTGGTATGCATGGGTATCCTGGAATCAATTCATCAAGGAGCAACTGTAAATAAAAAGTTTTCCCCACCCCCATGACATCACAGAGTTTAGTGGGAATAACACAATATGTTGATTCACACAACTATTGTCTGGCTATTTACTAGCTATGTAACCCTGGGTAAATTACCTGATCTCCCCATACCTCAGCTTCCCTGTCAGTAACATGGGGATAATAATGAGACTTGCTTCCTAGGATTATAGCCAAGATTGTATGAGATAATGCTTGTAAAGCTCTTTTCACCGTGGCAGGCTTATTACTATTATTAGCCTGTTATTAACATTAGAAGACTAATAAGAATTATTTGTTACTATTATTAGGGAAACTAGAAAAATAATGAGTTGCATTTTGCTCCTAACATAGTGATTTATTTATGTGACGATGGTTTTCTTAGAAAGTACAGACACATCAGCTGGGCGTGGTGGCTCACACCTATAATCTCAGCACTTTGGGAAGCCAAGGCAGGCGGATCACCTGAGGTCAGGAGTTCGAGACCAGCCTGGCCAACATGGTGAAACCCCATCTCTACTAAAAATTACAAAAATTAGCCACGCATGGTGGCAGGCACCTGCAGTCCCAGCTACTCGGGAGGCTGAGGCCGGAGAATCACTTGAACCAGGGAGGCAGAGGTTGCAGTGAGCTGAGATCTTGCCATTGCACTCCAGTCTAGGTGACAGAGTGAGACTCCGTCTCAAAGGAAAAAAAGAAAGAAAAGAAACTACAGACATATTAAGGTAGAATTCACAATGATGTTTTTGAATAACTAATCCGAAGACATTACTGACCTACTGAAAATCCTGTAATGACTTCTTGTCATTTTAAGAAGTTCCAAATCCTATAGCACAGGCCTGTCTTCACCTTTTCAACCTTGCAGTGATCACTGTGGCCTCCCCATCATCCATTCTGCACTTCCTAGCAGCCCTGATTTCTGTTTTGTAATCTCTGATTCCAGGGAAGCTGACTCTTCCCGAAGCTCCTGAGATAGACCATCTGGCCCAGGCCAGGCTAAGCAGGCCATTCCTGCCTCCTCGACACGGTGCATGGTTCAAGACAGGGCATGTGACCTCCACTGCTCCAATCAGGGTGACTCTCAGGCCTCGTACTAGGAATACCGTAACAAGTTTCTTTCTCTTCTGGATAGTATGGAAGGCAGGTATGAAAGCTGGAGCTGCTGCAGTTACTTCGCTACCTTAGGAGACACAAGTCAGTACGTGGGGGAGATAGGGCCAACAAAACTAGAGAGCAATAAAGAGCTCTTGCTAAAGTTATGAGTAGAGCCAAGCTACCTCTGAAGCATTCTGTTTATTGAGCCAATAAATTCCTTTATGTTTGCAACCAAAAAGTCTTGACTGTTTTTTTTTTTTTAAGTGTCATCTTGCTGCATGGTTCTCCACCTTGCATTTCAGCCACATTAATCTGATTTCTATCTTAGAACACTACTAAGCTCCTTCTGATGAAGCATTCTCACCAATGCACTCTCTCTCCTTGCATTGTTTGTTTGCCACCCTCCCTCCTACCATTTCCCTACTCCCCTTGCCCTGATTAATTCTTGTTCATCCTTAATAAATAGTTCAGCTCAGACATCATTTCTCCAAGAAGGCCTTCACAGATCACTTAATTTAGATCAAGTTCTCCTAAACACCCATAACAATCTATACTTTTGCATAAGATTTATCACCATGGTAATCAGATAATTGTCTGATCAGTTGACTGATGTCTGTCTTCCATGCTTGAACATCATGTTCACTGCTGCTTTTTTTTTTTTTTTTTTTGAGATGGAGTTTCTCTCTTGTTGCCCAGGCTGGAGTGCAGTAACATGATCTTCGTTCACTACACCCTCCACCTCCTAAGTTTGAACAATTCTTCTGCCTCAGCCTCGGAGTAGCTGGGATTACAGGTGCCCACCACCATTTCCAACAATTTTTGTATTTTTAGTGGAGACAGGGTTTCACCATGTTGGCCAGGCTGGTCTTGAACTCCTGACCTCAAGTGATCTGCCCGCCTTGGCCTCCCAAAGTGCTGGGATTACAGGCGTAAGCCACTGTACCCGGCCTCACTGCTGCTTTATCCCTAGTGCCTAACACAGAGGCTTGTTCATAAAAACAACATTAGATGAATATTATGTTAACAAATGACTACCTTTTAGTCCTCAAGACTAATTCTTAAGTCTTCAGGAAAAGCAAAAACATTTTATAAGCAAACCAATAGCCAAGAAAAGAGGAGTTAAGATAAGAACAAGCTGCTGATTCCTGGCTATGGATGAAAAACTACATTCAACAAATCCTGGTTGGGCACCCATTCTGTACAAAACAGGGACTACAGTATAGAAGACATCAGACCTGCCCACCAGGAGCTCTTTACTGGCCTTTAATTAGCTGGGCATAGAGAATGCTGCTGCTGTCAGATTCCAAGTCTTTTCTATTACTCATTGCTTTGGTGCTTACTTCAAGCAGGGTCAAACCTACATTTAGCCTTTAAAAAAAAATTTGGCTTTGCCTGTGTCCTAAATAGCAGAAAAACACATGCTCTTAAGTCCTCCTTTCTTACAATTTCTTTTGAATCTGCCTTTAATCTCTAATGCTTAGAGACAAAGAGAAGAGTGTTAGTTGCCTTCAAGCCTACCCTCTCCAGATGGACAAAAGCATGTTGTAACAACCCACTGTCCACATGCAAGTCCTCCTCCATCACCATCCAGCAGTAGGAGGTGGCCAGGACTTAGGACTAAGGCAGGATTCCGGGCGGAAAGTCAGGAGGATCCAGAAGTCAGAATCCATTTTCATTCCAAACCATACAGAACAGTGATGGCTTTAGTGTCTGAGAATAGAGCCAGGCATGGAATCACACAGACTCTCGTTCAAACCTGGGTTTTGCCATGTAAAAGTACCTCACCTCTTAGAGGAGACGAGATAAAATATGTGGAACACTTTGCACAAGTCTGGCACACAGACAGCACTCACACATTTTTAGTGCTCTCATTATTGTTGAATCCTTTGGGAGAAAAGATAACAGATTAGAGTGTAGACTTCTTTCCCTCCGCTTTTATTTTGAGCTCAGTCTGCTTTATTCAGTGATGACCTGTATTGACTTCTTCATAAACAGATACTTCCTTGGAGATTTTAGCTATATTTTCCCCCTGGGCCCACTTTATGCTGTAACAGTAGCACGGACGGTGAGACGGTTTGATGCCATTGCCTTACCTCCTGATAACAGCGTGGTTGACATGTCAGCCCTCCATGTCAAAATATTATGACAACCATAATAAGTGAAATAAATTAAAAACACTTATTGATTTTAAGTGTTATCATTTCCTTCTACTATCAATGACATATGATGTCAAATGTGATATATTTGAAGTATATTTTAAGCAAGATAGTTAATGAATTGGATTTTGGAGTTGATTATTTAACATACTTTATGCAATTTGATGAAAAATCCCCATATGTAGACACAAATCAACAGAAGCTCCTGGCCATGAATACTGTACTATACAATCCCAATGATACCCTTCCCACCAAGGCATCATGCCCATACACATGAGCTGAGAGAAGAGAGAGAAGTACGCTGTTGACGTTGCCCACACCATTCTGGTAGAAATCAACAGTCAACCCAGCATTCATACAGAACTTAGGAGAATTGGAGTAGCGGTAATTTGCTCTTCATTTTATCCCAACCCCATCAAGATCTGCCTTGTCTGGACTGAAGGTTTCCTAGGCAAGGATAGAGATTGGGCTGGGGCAGAGAGACACCCAACCAACCACCACCTTCTGGACCTTGTTGGGGGTGACATCACGTTTCCATGAGGGAAGGCTTTAATAAGGACAAAATCCAAGTGCTACAGAAGATGAAAAGCCCCATGCTATTCTGCACTGGAGAGTGAAGCTTTTAGTACAACAATGTGGTTAAAAAGAAGGAGGAGAAAGGGAAGCAGAGGCGTCAATTACAATTAGAGATTTCCTGACAGGGCCTATGCTAAACGAGTTATAGAGGCAATTACCCTAAAAATTTTGAAGCGGCCATTTGCTCAGTAACCTACACCGACCTGACACCCAAGCAGAGATTGCCATAATCAGGGAATTTATGGTGTTAGAATGCTGCTTTAGCATAAATTACCTCAGGGAACAGATTTAAACCAGTTGCGTTTTTAAAAATTATGCAACAACAACAACAACAAAATGAGTTTATGCAAACTCAATACCAATTGCAGAATGGGGCCCTCTAAGTCTTTATCTTCAAAGATGCTGCGTTCCTTCTCACCTGTTTGTTTTCTCTCTCTGGATGAAGATTCACAGCATTAATACATAATAACTGTATCTCACTCCATTACAGGTAGTTCAAGGCCACTCCGCATAAACTATATGCACGGCTTTGTGTCTTCATCTTTAAAACTACCAAGTATCTTGGTCGCAGACATATGTTAGGTTTAATGCATCCCCTGCCATAAAAGTGTTGCTTAAGACTAATGAACAAACAAATGTTTGTTTAAACCTCTTTGTGAAAATCAAACAAGCTTTCAACAGCTATTCATGTATTTATTGTCAGATGTGAATCATCACTTAGGTGCTTTGCCCTGAACTATTACCAGTTAATGCTCATAGTTTCAGGGTACTAATTCACTTGCTATGGGTTTCATTTTTTGTTGTGCTGTTTTCCGCCCCCCCTTCTTCCTTTCTGTCAGTACCATCTCCAGAAAGGCACTGTATGAAAAGTTCCATATTGTTTCCGGCAGAACTCACACATTTGTGCCTAGCATAGCGATGCTGTTGTCCGCAGAAGGGACACAGCCTTCAGGGACTCTCCTGACAGTGCTATATTTCACCTGCACCCCTCTGGCTTGGCTTCTGCACTGAGACCTTCCTAAGCAAGTGAGCACAAGCAAGACACTCTCCCTGCCTCTGCCCCCACCCCTCCTCACAAAGTAGCTGTTTTTTCAGACTCAGCAGCACCTGAAAAGCTCCCACAAGATTTAGCCATTATATTAAATAACAGGTTTTAGAAGCTGGGAACTGTTATTCTAGTGTTGCTGGGTGTCATTAAGGTTGCACGTCTATGCTTGTTTAATTTTTCTTCTGCCATTAAGCAAACTAAATGCTCGGAGGTTTTTTTCTGTCTCAGTGGGGTCCACCCAGAATAGAAAAGAGAATAAGTGTTCCAGGGTTGTGTAACTGGGTTTTTTTGCTGCTTTCATTATGAGGAAGGAATTAAAAATCCCTCCTAGTCAGTACTTAAAATATCAAAGTCATTGTTTAATGCCTTTGAGTCACTGTACAACTAATTCAATTGCACAGTGTAGCGCCGTTTCACGGTGTGTGAAACACAGATAGTACATAGAAGTGATTGCAAAGTTGAATAAACACCAAATTAGTTTTAAAAGTCTGCAACTTCCCGGTGGAGTCTTTCAAACTGAACGGCACTATTGTCTGACAAAGTCAATGGTCACCAAAAGGTTGCATTACCTTCTGCTTGTGCTAATGTGAGAGAGTGTACCCTGACACCGTGGCACCTGGAGGAGAAGGCCATCTTCTGGGAGGCCTGTGAGCTGACAACTCCACATAACCAGCCTGCTTGTCACTCAGGGAGACATGGCCACACAACACAGCCTGGAGTGGACAAGGAAGAGGGGTGGTGTAAGTGAAAAAAAGGCCATGGTTAAACGAGAGACTCCAGGACAAGTTTTAAAGCAGTTTGATATAGATGAAATATTGTAATTTGATAATTACGAAGACAAAGTTAAGCCCCATGCTGTGTTGCTTCCTGGCTGTGAGACTATTTTCAACTCATTTAATATTTCCCAGCCTCAGTCTCCTTATCTTTTTCCCCTTTTGGTCAATAACAATTATTGACTAACTATTATGTATTTTCTAGGCCCTGTTCTAAGTGCTGCAGGGCTGGGGCCACAGTATCAAACAAGGCAAGTGAATCGGTGTCCTCAGTGAAGTTTACTGTATATTATAAACAATCACAGAATTCAAAGACAATCATAGAACCAACACTTTTTGATGGCTTAGGATGTGCTAGGTACTGTGCTAAGGACAAGAGATACAGCCAGACACAAACCCGTCCCCATTCTCAATCATTACTCATTCACCCAACAAATATTTTTGAGTACCTACCCTGCACCAGGCACTAGGAATATAACAGATAAAAATTAAGTCTCTGGCTTCATGAAGCTTTCATTCTGATGGAGGGAGACAGGCAATAAGCAAATAAATGGCTTATTCTCCCACCCCTTCAAGTCTTCATTCAAATGTTCCTTTTCAATGAGACTATACGACCACTCTTTAAAATTTCAACCACCATGCTGCATTCATTTCTTTTCATCTTGCTAAGATAGTTAATGTGTGTTAATTTGACTGAACCACAAGGTGCCCAGATACTTGGTCAAACATTGTGCTGGGTGTGTCTGTGAGCGTGGTTTTAGATGAGACTAACATTTGAATCAGTAGACTGAATAAAGCCTATTTCTTTCCCTAGTAGATGATCCTCATCCAATCACTTAAAGGCCTGAATAGAACCAAAAGCCTGACCTGCCAATGAGTAAGAGAGAGCTTCTGCTGCCTGATTGCTTCAGCTGAGATATCAGCCTTTTCCTGCCTTTGGAATTCAACTGCAACACTGGCTCTCCTTGGGCCTCAAGCCTGCCGGCTTTTGAACTGTAACCGCACCATCATCTCTCCCGGTTCTCAGGTGTTTGGACTCAAATCAGAAACACACCTACATCTCCAACTTGCCAACTGTGATCTTGAGACTGCTCAGCCTCTATAATCACATGAGTCAACTGTTGGTTCTGTTTCTCTGGAGAACCCAAATCCATCATTCTACATCTTTCTTTCATTACACATATTGCTTCCCAGCATATTAAATAATTTATCAATTATATTTTTGGTTTATTATTTATTTCTCCTACTGGAATGTAAGTTTCACAGAGATCTTGTTCATTGCTAGATCTCAAGTCTGGCATCTAGTAGGCATTCAGTAAAATAGCTATTGAAAGATGAAAAAATAAATGTAATGTGCCAAGTCGAGGTAGGTACTGTGAAGAAGAATAAAACCAAATAAATGAACTTGAGGGGAACAACGGCACTTCTTTTTATAGAAGGTAGTCAGGCCCTGGTGGGACAATGGGCATTACTACTGGAATATATTGTTTATCTTCCAAACTAGGATATCTTTCTTAATCCTGAGATCCTTGTAGATTCACATGGAGTTATAAGAAATAATGCAGAGAAATCTCTGCATTATTTTTATTATTTATTTTTAAATAAATAATAAAAGATTTATTATTAAATCTCTGCATATTATTATACCCTCTACCCAGTTTCCTTGAACAGTACCATCTTGCAAAACAATAGTCCAACATCATATTCAAGATATACCTATTGATACAATGTACAAATCTTATTTAGATTTTCCCAACTTAACTTGTACTCGTTTGTGTGTGTGCTTAGTTCTATGCAATTTTTCACATGTTTAAGTTCAGGTATCCACCACCGCAGTGGAGATACTCAACTGTTCCTTCACTACGAGGATCTCTCGTGTTGCCTTTTATAACCACATCCACCTCTGCACCCTTTACCCTTAGCCTTTTCCAGTCTTGGGCAACCACTAATCTGTCCTCCATTTCTACACCTTTTGCAAACTACGACACTTTTGAAAGCAAAGGGGATACTATTAATAATTATGTCAGGACAACTGGTTAATGAGCACTGTCCCTGATGAAACACATGTGGCCATCTCTTTATTATAGAACAATCAGGATATGGTTTGACTCTGTGTCCCCACCCAAATCTCATCTTGAATTGTAATCCCCGCATGTCAAGGGAGGCGTCTAGTGGGAGGTGACTGAATCTTGGGGGCAGACTCCCTCCTCACTGTTCTCGTGATAGGAGGTATACTTTTTTTATATACAAGGCACACCAATGAGTACTTGTTAATTAATCACAAGATATGGTTGTTTGGAAGTGTGTGGCACTTCCCCCTCCACTCTCTGTCTTTCTCTCCTGTCACCACATAAGAAGTGCCTTGCTTCCCCTTCTGCCATAATTGTAAGTTAACTGAGGCCTCCCAGCCATGCAGAACTGTGAGTCAATTCAACCTCTTTTCTTTATAAATTACCCAGTCTCGGGTAGTTCCTTATAGCAGTGTGAAAATGAATTAATACAAATCATAACAACTACATCTAACAGTCGTGGAATGTGTTCAGCATGCCAGGCACTGCACTGATCTTTGTTCATATTAGTACTTTTAAAACTCAAAAAAAAACCTGAGGCCAATACTGTTATCGTTCACATTTTACAGAGGAAGAAACAGAGGCACCAAGGCATTAAAACACCTGTCTAGGGTCACAGGGTGTACAGCTTTCAGAGCCAGGAATCATAACTAGGTCTGTCTTGTTCTAAAGCTTGCCTTTTGTAACTCCTGCACATTAAACAAATAATTACAACTAATTTATTAAATAATTACAAGTGAGCAAAGTGTTTTGAAGAAGTACAAAGGGCTACTGAAGCATAAAATGGGAATTGGAAAAATACCTACCTCGCCCAGAATTATTGTAAGAATTAAAAAGTACTCATTGGTGCACTTCATATATCAAAAAGAACTTTAAAAATGTTCAGCATTGTCACCCTTTATACCAGGAGAGATAGTCTTATATGGACATTCATCAACTTGAATTTCCAAAATGTTAAGCACCATCTCCTTAACAGTGTAATAGCTTTCTGTATATACTTTGGAATACTGAGATAGAATAATGAAATTTAAATTTTTTTAAATCTACAGTTTCTGACTGTAATCCAAAGGAAGTATTCACCCTGACATCATGAACTGTATAGTAGAGCTCGCCCTACAGAAGAAATTGTCTGTGATTTCCCCCAGATGTGAGGATCCATCACTGAGGGAAGGAGTCTTACAGATTCAGAATCAAGTGGGATGTCCTGGAAGAAAAACAAACAAACAAAAGCCCCACTAGGTGGAGTGAAATGGATCAGGAGCAATTATGTTCAATTTTACCTTAAGTTTTCTCAAAAGGAGGAGCATTAAGAATCAGCCGCCTTAGTACATACTTAAAGGTAAATATTACATTTAAGAAAATCCTTGTTATCTTAATGTGGCACTGAGAAAATGCTATCAAGTACAGCACTTGGACTAAGTTAGAACATTAAATACACAGGATCTCTTGATAGAATTATCCTCAGACTTTCCAGTTCTAATCTTCTAGATTTACTAAGATCTGATCCTGTGCCCGCTGATGGAACGTCAGAGGAATGGGATCCTGTAGGTGAAGATCATCAGCTTATAAAATCCTGTTGCCATCAATGGGGGTGGCAGGGAAAGGATGAAGATTAGTTAAGGGGCCAGTGGACTCAGCATTTAAATGAATCATGAACTTGAAGCCAGAAGACTCAGTTTGTGTCCCAGCTCTCTCAAGCAAAGCCCCCAAGTCCCAGTTTCCTCATGTATAAAAAAGAATAAAAATACTTAATGGACAAAGTTGTGTGGGAATCAAATGAGATAAAGTATGCTCTGTATATACCCTAAAGTCTTGGATAAATAAAGGCATTCTTTTCATCTGAGAAATTGACGGAAAAGATGCCCTGAACAAGAAAGACAGGAGAAAAGATTTTTTTAACGAAGGATAAAATGATGAAATCCCCCCAGGTATTCCTAAAGAAAGCCCTTACCTACGAGCTGTAGGCAGATGTCCGGTCCTAAGGTCCATTTTAGAGTAGCCCAGCACTCAGCCTGGAAGATTGGACACTGAGAAATATGTGCATCCCATTTTTCTAACTAGCAGCATTTTGATCCTGTCTTATTATCCATACCCAGGCTAGCACACATGATTTTTTCTGCTTGCACTTCAAGAGAACGTAAGCAGTGGAGAAAAGGTGGGTCATTCTCAAGTTGATCAGGTTTCTGTTCCAATATCACCCTCCCAGATAGGCCTTTATTCACTCTAAATAGATCAAACTCTCTAAAATAGTTACCTTTCCTGCACAGTCTCTTACTATGCCATTTACTGTCAAAGCTCTTATCACTCCCTGATATGATTTTGCATGTTGATTTGCTTGTTCATTGCATGTTCCCTCACTACAATATAAATGCCTTGCCAGTTTTGATCACTACCATATCCCTAAGGCCTAAGAATGTTCAGTACATACTAGGTGCTCAATAAGAACCTTTTTTTATAAGTGCATGAATGAATTCTAATCTTATCTTATTCCGTTGACATTTTCCTGTCTTAGCTGCCTTGGACAGCTCTGAAAGTTCTTCTGCTATTTTGCACACTATTGTCTTTCTCTGTCATTTGAATCTTTTCCTTACTTAGTTTGGGTTCTTCCAGTAGTAGAGCTTGAGACAAGGGTTTGGATACCAGGAGTCTATTTAGAAGGTGATCCCAGGATTGGAGAGAACAGGCAGAGTAAAAAGAGAAACAAAGAAGAACCAGCAAAAAAGTGCCTTCGCTAGGTTGCTGATGTGGGCAGCAGGCACTCAGTTCCATCTGGATTTCCTGAGAGATGTGCAGAATACCTCCCAAAATATGGAGGATGGAACATTAATTCACACAAACTGAAAAGTCTGAAAAAAAAAATTAGTCCTTGCCCCTGAGAAAACTTTACTCTGAGTGAAAATGAAAACAAGAAATACTTGTGACGTATTCATTGTATCAAAAGGAATTAAATTTTATTGAGTGCCAAACATGAGCCAGGCACTGTACCTGGCAACTTATATATATCATCTTATTTCATTGTGGCGACAGGACCTACCATATATCAGGCTGCTACCATTTAACCAGGTTCTTCACACACATGCTCTCACCAGTTCTTACAACTAGTCAATACAAGTTTTTATTTCCATTTAAGAGATGAGAAAAGTTGAGACTTGGGGAAAAGGGATAGCTTGGCCTAGGTGACACCGTCAATTCATAGCAGATCTTTCCGACTCCATAGCTTGTCCTATAGAGAAACAATTACATGTAAGGAAAATACAGGGCAATATAAATATAAGTGAGTGACTACATGATGCTTTCTTGTGAAGAGTTATAAGAATTCAGAGAAGGCAATGTACAACATGAGGACCATGGTCAATAATATTATATTGTATACTGGAAATTTGCTAAGATAGTAGATTTTAGGTACTTGTACTGTAAAAAAAGAAAGGTAACTATGTGAGATAGTGAATATGTTAACTTGCTTGACTGTAGTAATCATTTCACTATATGTATGTATGTATATCAAAACGTCATGTTGTATACCCTAAATTTATATGATATAATAATATAAATAAATAAATAATTAAATAAATAGAATTCAGAGAAGTGAATGACTGTTGTGAGCAACACTTAAATTTAAGAAGATTTTATTAAGAAGGTTAGGTTTTTTAAAAATTTTAAGAGAAAACCCAGGATAAGAAAATGGATTCCTCTAGGCCAAGGAAACAGGTGGAGAGAAAGGCATGAAGATGAGGTAACTGGCTTCATGGAAACTGAATTATTTTTCATCGAAGAGCTCAACCCCCCCATATTATCTTTCATAAATAAGTAGTGTGCCATGGAATTATGGAACATGAAAGGTATGGATTTAGAACATGATCTAGGTTAAACAAAAAAGAGGAAGAAAACTAAAACAAAGAACAAAATCCAGATTGTTGGGATGATTCTGAGGCCCTAGAACCTTAAAACTCTAAACTCTTTCAAAGTGTATTTGAAAAGACGTATATTCAGTGTGTGCAGTCTGACAACGGTGGAATGCCAATAACATTTAATTTCCTTGACTTCTAACCTTCTTAACCTGTTGTGCTGCTGGAATGGGACTGTAAATCAAAATATGCTGAATTGTATGGGGAACATGTGTATTCAGTCATTCCAAACTGCCTGGTGATTTTTTTAAACACTCCTCACGATAGTATTTATGCTGGTCTTGTTCTTCATAAGTCTTTCTTCTCAACCATGCTGCAAATGGTTAATATAGGCATCAAACACAGCATGCAAGAAGGAAGAGCGCAAAAAAGAAATTCAGAAATTGACGAGAAAGGCCAAAGCATCCCTGACATCCCTCCCATCCCAACTGTTCTAAATGTTCCTCCATTTTCAACCACAACAACAATAAAAAAAAACATTGGAATATTGCCTTGGGTCTAGTAAATCATTAGCAAATTAAGAACCTGTTTTTAATAACATTTAACTTGTAAATAATGCATTAATTGACTAGCCTGAATGTTAGTTTGAGCATTTGAAACTCTGCTAGTAAATTTGTAATGAAAGAAATGTGCTGCAACAGTAGGCTATATGGTGAATATAGCAGATTAAATACGACAGTTGATATTTGTGAAAATGGGGTTATAATTAGAGGACACCTGCAGCTGTTTTCCAACCAAAACAACAGAAATTAAACTTGCATAAACTGTGTGTGTGTGTATCACATTTTCTACTGGCGTGTTTCTTTTGTTCTCCTTGAGTCTTGTGTTAGGTTTTATCCCCCGTTTTTCAGGTCATATGTCAAGCAAGCAACAAGTGGCCTTTTGCTTGATACACTTTATTGGATCTCAAAGTGACACATTTTGGGGTGGAAAAGAAAAAAACGACACAGAGTTCTTTTTTCCTAGGAGTTAGGAGCTACTAAAATTCATGAATGATGGCCCAGCATATTATAACTGCACAAAATTAGAGGAAGCCATGTGAAAAGGAACCAGCAGGGATTTCAGTTTTACCTGCCTTGCCTCCAACTATCAAGTAGGATTTCTGATATGAAAACATGAAGAATGTGGTACCCTGCCAGCTATACTTTATTAAAAATATGTATGGCCATGAGTCAGGTAGAGAAGTTGCTAGAAATAGGGATTAAACCAAAGAGAAATTAAATATTTGCAATGACTAATAATTAACAAAGTGCTGTCATTTCACTAATTCATTGTTTCTCATTCATTCAACAACTATAGATAAGCACCTTGCAGAGGCTATACTAAACTAGGCCCTGGGATACATAGCTGAATAAGACACAAATCCTATGCCCTCAAAAGGCTGAAAATCTGGTTTTGGGAAAATATCTGTAAATCAAAAGAAAGGGAGATCATGCAAGACAGAGAAAGAGATGAAATACTAAGAAGCAAATCTTGGCACATCAGTCAAATGCAACAAGGAAGTTAAGAAAGATAAAGAGAGAAGCATTTCTATTGAATTTGTCAATCAAAGTTCATTAGTGACCTTGGCAGAAACTGTTTTAGTGGAGTGTTGGGAACAGAAACCAGATAACAGTGAGCTATAGGATGAAGAAGGAAGAGAATGTACAAAAGTGAGTGTAGACTGCCCTTTTCAGAAGTCTGACCATGAGAGACTAGAGACAGAGAAAAAGAGTGGGGAAGTTGGGGATTGTGGAGGAGAGAAAGTTATGTAAAGAGTTGGTTTTCAAAGACCTGAGCAAGTTGCATATGCTGAGAAGTGGTCACAGCCATTGCACACAGAGAATCTTGACATATTAACACATGTGAGTGCACATCAGTTATACATTTTTCCCTATCAGAAGTTGAAATTCCCTTTTAAAATTCCAAATATTAAATTCTCATTTAATATGCTAATTAGCCTACATTTTACAATAGATTGTATTAGAGCTTGGATACACATCCAACTCGATTCCATATTATGGAGCTGTAGTTGACTCGGTCAATAACTTGCATTGTTCTGCATGAGAATTTTCACAATTTGCTACCTCATTCTAATAGGGTTTGCTTGAATTACATGAAATCACCACCTTTATTGGTGAAAACCAGCTGAATATTGGCAATTTCATGTGGTTCAACCTAATAGTCGACAGGGGACTGGGGAGATCATAGCATGTGAATATAATGTTGAATGAGACATAGGAAGAAAGAAACAAACAAGATAGCTGGGACAAAGGGTATTGAATGAGTAGAAAAAAAGTAGTAATCTTTTTGTCTGGGTTAGGTGTGTGTTCCCAAGGGAAATAATTTTTGAGCATGTAGCTCGAAAGTAATAATAACACTTTTAGGGAGTACAGATGGCTCAGGGGATCAATTGGGATTTAGGGAGCGGGGCTTTTACCTGCAATCTGTCCAATTTAGTCAGACTAACTTGCAATTTTTACACTGTTAAACATCTTACAAATCTGAGACCAACAGACCAAAGAAAAGCTCTTTCAATTGGGTGTCTGGGTAACCTATAGCAAATTTTTTATCCCCATTGTAATGTGATTCCTCCATTACAGTGGAGTGAAGGCATGGATTACCCATTCATTCTCAATCCAATGTGAGAGGCTCAGAATTCTGTGTCAGAATTAAGACAGTCCTGGTGCAGTCAGCAAGGGAAGGTAATTTTTCCAGACTGCCTGTGCTAAAAATAAACCTAGGGTAGTCTCAGGGGAGAGCTACCCAGTCCCCTTCACGGACACTAAATTCACTGTGGTGGGAGGTGAAGATGGACTGAAAACAAATACCTGAAGAAAGAAAAACACCCTAATGAGGGCACCGGTGGTGAGTTGATGGGAACTGAGCTACCACTGGGAATGCATTACCTGAGCATTTTCTCCAGAGCAGAGTTGTTGGACAAATCTGTGAGGAGAAATTCCCACAGCAGTGTACAATCTGGGCTCTGGCTAAGTTCTTGGAATGTCATTTGTCAGCTGTGAGAATCCTATATTCATAAACAGAGAGGAAAAGTCTCACTAAAACGAAACTACAGAACACACAGCAACAGACCCTGGTCTCTTCTGTGTTAAGAGAAGAAACATGAAAATAAGCCAACAAACTTGAAATTTGTGTCAGTCATGATACTTTCATGCTGGTCTTGAGTTTCTCATGTCTATCAGGCCACAGCGAGACAATCACTCAGAACAACCCATGGCATTTTTCAGGACACCATACTTGGTAGGGGAAGTGGTGAATCATGGGCCTGAGACCTGGTTACACAGTGTCTTAGAGAAATATCCCAGCTCCTTCTCAAGCTATAAAATTCTTCCTGCTAGGCCAAGAACAGATATGGAATTTCCTATCATCTCTGAATTTTTATTTTACTGAGTTGCAGACAGAGCTCTTTCTCCTATTATATTTATATTATTATAAAATTGATCTTGAGTATGTAGAACTTAAGAAAGTCTCCAAAGACAGATCTGGATGGACTTCTCTCTTCCAGCTTATAAGATGTATTTTGTAAAATTTAGCATAGCTGCTTTTATTATTATAATATAATACCTAAAATTCATGTGATTAAATACATGACCTGCCTCCCTGAAGGTAAGATAGTTTCTAAATTCTAAAGCTAAATAATCTAGCCCACAGAGTCAGACATAAAATTGCACCCAGAAATTCATACCAAGTGTCAAGTCACCTTGGGGTTACTCCTGAGGGCTCAACACTGATCATGGTTGGGAAGAGGTAATTTGCCCCACTGTCTTGCTTGAGGATGATTTTTTTACTGCCACATATGGAAAAAGTTGCAGTTAATTATATGATTGTTCCAAATTATGAGTTCTCCTCCCTAAAAGAAGTTTACACTTTCCCATCCCATTGACATCAAGGTTGGTCATGTGACTTGCTTTGGCCAATGAAATGCTGGCAAAAGTGACAATTACCACTTCCCAGTGGAAACTGAGAGCCATTGTGTGGCTCCACAATTGCTCTTCTCCCTCTGCCCAAAGAATAGCACGACTTAAACAGGGACTCAATTTCAGAATGAAGATGTGTAGAGCTGCAACTGTCCTGCAGCCAACACATAACAAGAGAGAGAAATAAATCCAGATGATTGTAAGCCACTGAAAACTTGTGATTGTTTGTTACCAGAGTATAACACAGAAAAAAGCTATCCAATACAACAGTAAAACAAACCCATCAGGTACAGGAAGTGGATCTGCCCCCTGAAACCCATACACAACCACTCTAGCTAGCTATATCTTAGCACAAATAAGGAAGGGGACCAGAAAAGAAAGGAAGAAAGGAGTTAGGGAAAGAAATCTCAGTATTTCCCAAGGAAATATTGGCGGTGTTCTAGAAGTGGCTATGTTACAACAGTTGCATCTTAGGACTTTTACTCACTTTCAAGCTTTCCTCTCCTCTCAGTTGGTGCTGCAAGGAATATCCTGCTCTATGAACACCAGTTTGAAAAGGACTGGCCACAGATGACTTTGGAAGACTAAAGAGTTCTGTATTGACCTCAGTTATGTCCTTAATACTCTCCAGCAAACATACAATATTTCTGTAGTCCATTAACTCTCCTACTCCTCTGAAAACTGTTTCATGCCTACTCCTCCCTTCTCAAACCTCTAAATGCCTCTGTCATCCTCACTCCAAGCTGATTATTTTGCTTTTTAGTTCACTGAGAAAATAACAGCAATCAAAAGCAAACACCATTCAGCCTCCAGCACCACCTCCTCTTCTCCTGCATCTGTGCCCATCTGCTCAACTTTTCCTCCTAGCTGTGTTCCTAGTCAAAACCAACCCCTTAGCTTGCCACTAGATCTTATTTCACTCATGTATTGAAGGACACCATTCCAGTCTTTTAATTCTTCTACTCTACCTATTTTTTCTCTATTTGATCACTCTCACCAACATTCAAACATCTTGTTTTCTCATATTTTTAAAAAGACTCTCTTTACTCCAATTCCCATTAGCAATTCTCCTTTCTCACATTTCCTTAACAGTAACACTCTTTGAAAGAGTGTCCATACCCCATGTCTCCAATTTCTTTCCTCTTGTTCTTTCTGGACCTCACTCTAATCAGGCTTTCACCTGCACCTCTCTGCAGTCACTGCTCTGATCAAGGCACCAAAACCCCTACTTTGCCAAGCCAGTGGTCATTTCTCAGTCCTCATCTTATGCAACCAATCAGTAGCATTGGACACGATCACTCTCTTCTCTCTGAAACACTTTTTTTTTTTTTTTTTTGCCTCCACTGGGCTTCCAGACTCTCTGCTTGTTCAGTTTTATTACTACTTGTCTAGTCACTCATTTTTGTTTCCCTCGATGCTTCTTCTCATCTTTGCAGTTTGACCCCCCAGGCTCAGTCCTTGAACCTGTCTTTTTTTTTTTTTAATCTATGCTTACTCCATTGGGAAGCTCATCCAATCTCAGAGCTGTAATAAATTTGTACTTCCAGCCTGGCTCTCCCCACTGTAACCCACACTCATGTCTTTATAAGACATGATACATGCATGGATTGGATACCTAACAGGCATCTAATAGTTGACATGTCTAAACTAAACTCCTAATAGCCTACAGCAGCATCACAAAAACTGCATCTCCCACAGTCTTCCCCATCTCAGCAAGTAGTAACTCTTAGTTCAAGTCAAAACTCCTTGCAATATCCTTTAGTCTTCTTTTTCATACCCCATTCTAACCATCCAACAAATCCTATTGGTTTTACATTCAAAATATATCCAGAATCCCATCACTTTTCACTGCTTCTACTGCTGCCGTTACAGTCTGAGCCACCATCATCTTTTGCCTGGATTAGTGCAGTAGCCTCCTAACTGTTCTCCTCTTTCCATCCTTGACCTTTTCTAGTCTGTTCTCTACATAGCAATAAAGTTATTTCATTAAAGCATGCCAAATGGCACTCTCTGCTCGACATCTTCCCAGAATCTTTTCTCTGATGCCTCCTGGTACCCTGCTCCTCATTTATTCCATCCACTTCAGCAATACTGGCTTCCTTGTTATTTTTTGAGAATATCAGACATGCTTCGATGTCAGCACCTTTACATTGACTATTTCCTCTCCCTGAAAATGTTTTCATTCTCTCCATGAACTAGGAAGCAAAGTCATTATGGCTCATTACTTCCTTCAGATCTTTACTCAGTGAAGTCTTCCCAGACAAGCCTACCTGATGTTGCAAACCCCACCCAGCATGCTCTACCCACCTTCCCCACTTTATCTTCCACTAAGCACTTATGATTGTCTAATGTATCATATGTTCGACTTACTTAGATTATTTACTGTCTGTATTCCCTAACCTGGAATGTAAGCTCCATGAGGGAAGGAAGTTTTTGTTAACTACTATACCCATAAATACCTAGAATAAGGCCTGGCACATAGGAGGCTCAACAAAGACTTGTTGAAAGAATAAATAAAATGTTTTTGCAAATCACCTTCTTAATGCCTGGAAATGTTGATTTAGTGTTTCATCCCCTTTACTTGGAATAATAAGAGAATGTTAAAGTTGTGATGGCTTTAGAGTTAATCTAGTTTAATACTCTCATATGACACAAAAGAAAACTTTGGCCTAGAGGAGGAAATAAGCTTTCTGAGGTTGCACAACTAGCTGCTAGCTAATGGCACAATAGGGCCAGATGCCATGGCTCCCAGCCCATCTCTTCTCCCACAGTACCAACTACCCCATCCTCCTTCTGGCTTCCATGAGTAAAACTAGCTTCTGCTAATGCCTCTGCTTTTATTTTGTATCTCATCTTAGTTATGTCATCTTGATATCTTCACAAATTTGCTTTTATCTCATTTTGCAAGAATATTTGTATAAAAATAAAAAGGGATGATTTCCATAGAAGTTAAACAAAACCCCTACGGACTCTACTAAAGGTTTCATTAGATTCTTTTAAGATGTATTATGTATAAATATGCGAAAGATGTGTTAGAATTTAAACTCCAGGAAAAAAAAAATGTTTCAGAAAACATGATTAACATGTTAATAATGACACCTAACTCTCCAAAAAGTGTGGCAAAGATTCAGGGAGAAAACATGATTAACATGTTAATAATGGCACCTAACTCTCCAAAAAGTGTGGCAAAGATTCAGTGAGAAAACATACATTGCCTGGCATACATGAAAGACCGAGGAAGCATAGGCTATGGCACAGGTTGGTGTGTTTGGAGAGTGAGACTTCTGTGAGTACTAGAGTTCCTATGTATCCCTGTTGATGTTACACAATATTGAGACCCAATTTTCTCTCTTAATAAAAACACACGTGGTGAATTCGTAACGGTCCAATTTGTCATGGCAATTTATCATTCTACTTCCTAGAGCACTTTGGAGAATACTTTTTGAATACTAATTTAAAAAAATAAAAATAAAAAGAGGCACAACATCTCCCTGAACCAGTAGGTGCCAACAGTTATCATCATCTCCATTTTCCCTGTGATATAAACTAAAGCCTAAAGGTTATTTACTTCAGTTCAAGCAGTGCAAGCACAGCCAAGCAATGGGAGACATGGAACCAGAAGCTCAAATGTCTAATTCTTAAACCTGAGTTAGTTCATTGAGTCAGTCAGACTTATAAGCACTAGTAAGCAATTCCAGATGAAAAACTATACATTATTTTTCTTTCACACTAAAAATTTTTGACTCTGTTCCCACAGAGAAATAGGGTCTATATCCCATGGCCTTGAATCTGGGTGGCCTCTGTGACTGGCCAGTAAAGCCATAGCAAAAGTGAAGCCAGCCCAGATTCCAAATCTAGGCCTTATGAAACTGGTAGCTTTCACTTTCTATCTCCTGGAACACTCTCTCTGGAAACCCTTAATCAATATGTAAGAAGTTCTGCTACCCTAAAGCCACCCTACTAGAGAGGTCATGTGTAGACACTCCAGTCAACAAGCCCAGCTGAGTCCCACCTTCTAGCCCGTGGCAGTCATGTGAGGAAAGCCATCCTGACCCTCCTGACAAGCCCACCCACCAGCTGAAAACCATTGAGTGTCCTCAGTCAATTTGAAATGGAGCAGAAGAATCACCCAGCTGAGCCATGCCCAAATGCCTGAGCAACAAGGTCCTGATACAATAAAATGATTGTTATTTTTAGCCACTAAGTTTTAGAGTAATTTGCTATGCGCAGTAGATAATAAGAACAGAATTTGATACCTGGAAGTGGAGTTCTGCCATAACTATCTAAAACATGTGGCCATGGTTTTGGAGCCAGACAATAAGCAAACACTGCAAATACCTTGAAGACACTATTAATGAGAACAGAAAAATCTGAAGGAGACTTCTAGTGAATACTGAGAGGAAGACAGTACAGGAATTACTATTGGAGGCTGGAGAAAAAGTGATCCTGGTTATGAGTGGCAGAAATTTTGACAATCCTGTTGCCTGTTGTGATCTAGACAATAGAATATATACCTAATGAACTGATGGATTTGACTGGGTTTGGATCTCTGATAGGAATGCCAAAACTGCCAAATGATTTGTTTTATGCATGTATGATATTGCATAGACAAAGGTGAACTTAGAAATAAAATGTTTAATTATTGTAGTTAAATAATGAGTTATATTACTTTGTTATATTACTGCATAATTCCTAGGAAGCAGGACTGAGGTGTAATCAACAAATGTGGACATGTGACCAGTAAGATTTCAGAAATACTACAGACTAGGGACTGCTTTTTGCTTTTCATTCTATTTTTGAATGAGAATGCCAATTGCATTTTTCTTACCTTCATCTCAACATTGTGTATTGGGGATGGAGGAGCAAATAACGTGTTTCATTAGTTCACAAGTCAAGAGGAACCATACTTGAAGAAACATACCTGAAGGGTCTCATCCATATGTGGACCTGATTTGGATGAAAAGATCCTGCATCTTGAGCCTGATCCTGATGCTGTCATGGTTCTGATGCCATCATAAGTTGAGAGTCTGGGGGTTTTTAGAAAGTGTGAATGTATTTTTTCATAGGCAAGGAACATAATCAATGGCCAAAATGGCACTGTAACAGATTAAAGGTTGCTACAAATTCTCTGATACCCTTCCATTAAGAGGTAGGGCAGATATTCCCTCCCCTCAAATCTGGATGGGCTCCATGATTTGCTTTGATCAACAGAAAATGGCAGCAGTGATGCTGGGCCAGTTGTTGGATCCAGGTCTTAAGAACCAACAACTTCCACTTAAGTTCTCTTGGAACACTGAGTCCCTGACTACCCTAATATCACGGTGAAAAGGCTACATATAGGAACTCTAGTTGCCAGTCCCAGCCAAGACCAGCTTTTCAGCCTTCCCCATCACTAAATTTGTAAATGAAGCCATCTTGGTATCTCCAGACCAACTCATTTGGCAGCTGGGTACTATCAAGTTATCTCTGCTGACTCCACATGGAACAAAGGAGTCACCCAGCTAAGCTGTATTCAAACCATTGACCAAAAAAAAACAGTGAGACATAATAAAATGATGTTTTAAGCCAGTAAGTTTTAGGATAATCTGTTACATGGCAAGAGATAACCAGGACACTAACTATACATGCATATGAGTAAACAGAGGTAGGCATACTTTCCACATTGAATTGTGCTTTCTAAAGAGATGATGATGAGTTACCTTTCTGCAAAGGTAATACATTTCAAATGTGCTAAGGATGCTTTCTCTTTTTCTTATCCATAAAACATGCAGACAATAGTCACTCTCCTCTTAGTTCATAAGAATTTCGAGAGGAACAAATGAGATAATATATGTCAAAGGCATCTGCAAAGCACTTCTCACTAAGCAAATGTAAGATGTTATTACTTTTATAGAAATTTAAGTAAAATACAGGGTTTTGTGCAATTTAAATAATCACCTAGCTTCTATCAACTTTGTAAGTTTAGCTAATCACATATCTGATTCTTCTACATACTCAGGTATTCATACATAGGTATAAAATTGTTGTCCAATAAACGTAGACTTTTTTCAGCACTAAATTAAAGCAACGCTTGTTAATAAAATTTCAATGATACATTTTAGCACAATGTTGACATGTAACACATATATTTTAACTCAGATATGTAAAGCACAACTGGTATTAGTTAATTCAATCAAGCACGCAACTCTTGAGGGAGGTGGGAGGATGCAGAAAACAGCTTGCTTGAAATGGAAACTACCCCTGGGCTGTGGTTCTGCCTCATCTTGGTTCACGATGAGAAACACACTGTGCATAAAGGAGAGAGATAAAGGGGTGTTAAAATACTTTATTCTGTAGCACAGAAGTAGACACGTGCATTGTTTCTTGTTAGGAAAGCTGAGACTGTGGAAAACTTGCTGAACTTCAGGTTACTGAACTCAAATATAATGCGATGTTTTATGTTTTTAATGATAGTTCTTCCCTCTCAGAAAGTTAGCATGTCTAGTCTATGAAAGGTCTTTTCCTATATTTATCATCAAAAAGAAAGCTAAAGGCATATAAACACATGAGCACACGTGCATACAAAAAATTATCCCTTTGGTAGCACTAGCAGTGTCTGCTCTTAACTCTAACCTTTCATTTGAATGGACAGTACACAGTGAATGGTCCAGTATCTTGGCTATCACGTAACGTAGTCATCTCTGCATCAGTTCCTGCTGTCAATGCCTCTTTGGAGTTGGGCTCCTTCTGCAGAGCAGATAGAACTCCAAAAATCCTGAACCCCTGTCTCTGTATGTTTGCCAAGCACATCACAAGAGGGGTGGTGAGATGCTGTTCAGATATTGGCCCATTTTCCCTTCAATATATGGAGCTTCATGGATTTTCAGGGCCATATAACTGAAGAGAGTTTACCACCTACTAGAGGAAAGATCAAACTCTGACTGGAAAAATCTTGAAGGTGTAACTAATGTTTATTTCCATCCCCCTTCAGCCAACACCTTTACTGCACTCACACCTGAGATTCAGGTAAAGTGCTAAAAAACAAAAACCTTTAGTAGAAGCTTTGAAAACATGGGCAAGACAAGACCCAGAATTCATTCTCATTTAGCATGTTAGACTGACTAGTATGTAAAAAGCAACAGAAGTATTGAGAGCTTACTGGATATCCTCACAACAACCCTATAAAGTAGATTATCATCCTCATCCTGCAAATGAGGAAACCAAGGAATAGGGAAATTGAGGAGCCCACTCAAGGTCACATGGCTGTCATTTATTGAAAGGAAAGAAACATCCAGCTCCTTGGACTTCAAACCTGAGCCATGTGCCTGGCCACTGAATTATACTGGCTTATGGGTGAGGATGAGAACAATAATGACAGCTGCCATTTATTGAAAGACAGCATAAGAGAGGAGAATCTGAGAAATTTAAGATTTCTCAATTTCCAAATACCTCCATGACCCCAGACAGGTTACTGAACATAGCTGAGTCTCAAGTTTTCATTTTAAGATGGGAATAATTACAACACTCACTTGTGGGGTTGGTGTGCGTTTTAATAATCTGTCAAGTGGCTGGCATTTAATAAGCACAAGAGATTAATTATTAGTAGTTTCCATGTGCCAGGTACCATTCATGTATTCATGTTTCATTTAACCTAACAATAACCATAAAAGGAAAATATTAACCTATTTTACAGATGCACAGACTGAGGCCTAGGATTGCCTAGAATCACATAGTTAAGTCGGGATTTGATCCCAGGCCTATGATTCCAAAACCTGCACTAGTTACACACCATTCTTCTGCCTCTCTTAATACACCAGTTTATGTCAACCTGTGCCACAAATGACTTTTTCAATAATCAATTAACATGTGTCAGCTACTAAAGCGGTGAGGCTGTATTGTTGAGTTAACCCATTGCTTTTCAAATTCTATTTTATGCTCTAATGCTCAGGAAAAAAAGTCATTTAACTTATATTTAACTTATCTCTCGGGAAAATTATTGAACTTATAAATGGTAGCACTTTATGAAAATATCAAAGATAGCTTAATTTAGATGAAATGAGTCTGGAGTAAGAATCAGGACACTTGACTTTTGTTTTCCTTTGCTTTTCACAATTCTCCAGTGACTAGCTATGTGCGCTTAGACATGTACCTTAACCTACAAATACCTCTACATCGTTTACATGAAGTGAGACATGAGCTTGAAGGGTACCTTCTGATTCTAAGGTGTTACTATTTAGTGCCTCTGACACATATGCACACATACACAGGCAGAATTCAAGACCCTCTAGAGCAGTAATTTTTCTCACTATCCAACAACACTGTTATTGCTTAAAGAGTTGTTTCAAAGCTCAGATTTTAGGAACCTTCAGAATCTGACTTAGTTTATCAGGTTGAAGCTGGAGGATCTATATTTTGTGAACACTTCCCAGCTTTTTCAGGAGAGAAGTTAGGCTTGGGAATCACTGCTTCAGACCACTTTGCAGGGTTGGCAAAATAACCATGCCCTGAAACCACAAGGATGACCGAAGCCTGCCTCACGACCTCTGTTCCATGGACTAAGTTCATTGATAAGGCAGAGCTGTAATGCACCAACTTTGCCTTTCTTGGCCATATATTATTACATGGTATGTAGATGGAAAAAAAAATATTTACAGATAATTTTCCTGTAGAAAAGGAAATGCTGTCGTCATGGCATTAATTTTAAAACTGGAGTAAAAGTCTAGAACGCAGTAGAATTAACCTACTTAGTAGTGGCATCCCTAGTAGGGATATCACATTCAACTGGAGAATCACCCAAAGTCAAGAAAAGGCATGATCAATAAGACCCAAATACATGAACACCAAACTTGTATCCTAGTAGATAGATTTACTGAGCTGGAATCATGACATGATTCCTAAACAGGTAATAAAATTGAACATGAGGGACAAAATGTATTGAAGAGAATCCAAAGACAGAAACAGTAATATATCTATATGAAGAAATGAGTTATAGATATTTACCACTGTCAAACCCACCTGAAGTCCGTGTAGAAGGGATGCCACCAGTCGGAAAAGAATGGGTCATATTTTAAAGCATTAAAGCATGAATAGCACCCAGACCATCACAGTAAACATATATGTATCAAAGGATCAATGATAAAATGTGTAAAGGGCTGAAGGTTATGTAGGCACAGTCCAGTGTCACCATTTCTAAAACTTAAGGATTATGCAGGCCAGCAGGTAAATGCACAGAAATCATTGGCCAATTTAGAGAGAAATTCTGTGTGTGAACCTCAGTAATTATTTTTCAAGTGTTATTTTCAAAATGGAGCTAACAACTCTGTCTACAGAATGTTTGACAATTATTAAATTATAATCTACAACCACACTAAACTTCTTGGCAGAAAAAGACATGTGAGGAAAGGGGTGAAAAATAAGAGCAATATAGTCCTTAAAAACACCTGGACACCCTCCCATATAAGCTTTAGAAATCACAAGGATCAGGCATTCTTCGAGATCTAATCTCAAAACTTCATGAGGTGTTTATTATGTACTGTTAAGACAAAAGCTTAATGATAAACTGAATCTTACATAGATGACTAGCTGCCTGATTGCTCTGCCCAGAGGGTCATAGGAAACAGGGATCAAAGGGTGTGTCCATGTTCATGGAAGCTGAACTCTAGTTTCACTGTCTTCTACTTCCCTTAGGTACATTTTATTAAGGCTTCTGGGCTGAATTTGGAAATCCTTGAAGTTGGAAGAAAAGCTGACCTATTTTCCTTATGCCAGAGATTTTCTGAGCTGATGTTCCTCCAAAATTACATTTTTAGACTAAAAGACAACTAACCAGCATCTTGATGTCAATCAGGAAACATTAAAATATGATGCTGTTTGAGTTATTTTCTTATCTTATTTGGTGGCTGGGTATTCACTTAAACCAGCCTGCTCTACATGTTAAATATCAATCTAAGTCTAAAATATTTTACCAGATGGCTTCTTATTAAAACTCAATAAAAGTGAACAGAAGGAAAATCCAAAGCACAGTACCAGCCAAATAACCCAAATAGACTCAACCTAAGTCCTCTTCTTAGACTCAAGATCACATTACAGTATCTCTTCACCAACTCCAAACCCCTTCTGAGATGACAGAGGGAGGCAAGAAAAAGTTGTGTTTTGTTTTATATTTATTTCCTTTGAAGTTATAAGCCATATATTATCTCCTTTTCAAAATCACATACTCCTGACTTCCTCCATTATTCCTTTCTCTCATGTTCAGAGCTCTCTTCGTCTATCCACGTCTTCCCTAACCCCAGATAAATTTAAGCTTGCTTACTGTCTCAATTGCCACTCATAAAATATATAATACCGTAGAAAGAGTACTAGTTTGGGCAGGAGATCTGAGTTCTAGGTCTAATCCTGCCACTAGCTAGTTTTGGGACCTACAACAAGTCTTAAACTATTCAAGGCTTCAGTGGCTTTATTACTATAATAATGCATTTGGAAGAGATGATATTGAGGATCTAAAATTTTCTAGCTACATTTTCTATAATTTTAGCAATGGTGGATAGCTCCTAAAATTAAGCAAAGATCTCAGAGTTGTCCTATGGCAAATACCTGAAAATGAAATTATTTTTTATGAGCACAGATAATAAAAAAAAGAGCTGATATATGCTAATTTTATTATTTAACAAAGTAAGAAGTCAAGAGATTGTTCATTCTTAGCATGATTCGAGAATTGTGGGATTACGTATGTTAATTAAAATTTTAGGTAAATACAAACACTCCAATCATCGTAAGAGGAAAAAGAACAAAGAAAACCTAGTTCATATACCAAAAGAAAAAAGGCAGCCTCAAAGAAGCAGAGAGAGATAGAAAGCATAAAACAAGATTAAAAAGGATGACATAAGTTAAAATGCTTCTGCACAGCAACGGATACAATCAACACAGTGAAGAGACAACTCATAGAATGGGAGTAAATATTCGCAAACTACCTCTGCTAACAAGGGATTAATCACCAGAATATATAAGGAGCTCAAACAACTCTATAGCAAAAAATCCGATAATTCAATCAAAAAATGGGCAAAAGATTTTAATAGACATTTCTCAAAAGAAGACATGCAAATAAATGGCAAACAGGCATATGAAGAGGTGCTCAACATCACTGACAATCAGAGAAGTGCAAACCAAAACTACAATGAGATATTATCCCACCTAACTTAAAATGGCTTATATCCAAAAGACAGGCAATAACAAATGCTGGCAATGATGCAGAGAAAAGGGAACCCTCATGCACTGTTGGTGGGAATGTAAATTCGTACAACCACTATTTAGAACGGTTTGGAGGTTCCTCAAAAAACTAAAAATTGAGCTATCGTATGATCCAGCAATTCCACTGTTGGTTATATAACCAAAAGAAAGGAAATCAGTATATTGAAGAGATATCTGCATTCCTATTTGTTATAGCACTGTTTATAATAGCTAGAATTTGGAAGCCACCTAAGTGTCCATCAACAGATGAATGAGTAAAGAAAATGTGGTACTTATACAAGATGGAGTACTATTCAGCCATAAAAAAGAATGAGATCAGTCATTTCCAACAACATGGATGGAACTTGAAGTCATTATGCTAAGTGAAATAAGCCAGGCACAGAAAGACAAACAGTGCATGTTCTCACTTATTTGTGAGATCTGAAAATCAAATCAGTTGAACTCATCGACATAGAAAATAGAATAATGCTTACTAGAGGTTGGGAAATATAGTTGGGAGTTGGGAGGCTGGTGGAGATGTTTAAGGGGTACAAAAAAATAGAAAGAATAAATAAGACCTATTATTTGATAGCACAATAGGGTAATTGCAGTCAATAATAATTTAGTTGTATATTTTTTAATAACTTAAAAAATGTAATTGGATTGCTTGAAATTCAAAGGATCAGTGCTTGAGGGGATGGAAACCCCATTCCTCTTGATGTGCTTATTTCACATTGCATGCCTGTATCAAAACACCTCATGTACCCCATAAATATATATAACTACTATGTACCCACAAAAATTTGTTTCAATAATTTAAAAAAACTATTTTAAGATTAAAAAATAAAAGCAAAAATACTAGTTATGAAAATAAAGATAAATATATTACAGTTATTTATTAAAAGATCAAGGTTCTTAAATTGGGTTGGAAAAAATTCCAGCTATATATTGGATTAAAAATTATATGTATAAATTAAAAGTTAAAAGATTAGCAAAGATCTACCAAATTTATGTAAATAAAAAGACAATAGAAAGATTTAGGTAACTAAAAAGGCAAAGTGTAGGCAAAATTCTCTAGATAAAATGAAGAATGTAAATTTAGAATGACAAAAAAGTTAGACTTCACAATAAAAATATAATAGGTAGAAATCATTATGTACTTAGAAGCTAGTATTAAAGTACACAGCTCTTCAATGTACTGGGAGAAATAGGTATATACACAATTGGAATCTTCAAAGAGGGTTTTCATTCTTTGGTAAATCAAGGAGGCCTAAAATAAAGCAGACTTAGCTAATAATTTTTAGTCAGTCTAATTGTCATAATTTAATTTTTACACTTACATGAGTACATATACTTTTCAAACATCTCTGGAATATTTTTGGAAGTTAATGATGTAATAGAACAAAATTATAATTTGGATAAAATCCCATAAAGGAAAAGTACACAGCTCACGTTCTAAATGTTTGTTCTAAAATAAACTAGAAAATAGTAAAAAGAATTTAAAATAGGAAAGTGCTTATTTGAAATTAGAAAACATACACATAAATAACTATTGGACTACAGAAAAGAGCAACTATGATTACAGATTATTCAAAAAATAATAATGATTAGAAGATTACATATCAAATCTTACAAGACAGAACTAAAACTATTCAGTAGAAAATGCAGATTTATGTGCTTACTTTATTAGAGCAGGAGTAACATAAAATAATTAAGCTGAATTAAATTTAAGAAGTTAAAAGATGAAGTAAGCTTTTGAAGGCAAAGAAGAAACTCAACAAAAATACAAGCAAACATTGATGAAAGCAAACACTAAACATTATAGTGTTCTGCAAATTCTGAAAAGTCCAGAAGAGAGACAGAAAGAGAGAGAGAGTTCACAACAACAAATAAATAAGAAATGAGGTATAACTATAGATATAAGAGACTCTTAAAATGATAAGACAATATTATATAGTTAAACTTTTTAAATTCACTTATGTTCTGAAAAAATATAAATAGCTAAAAATAACTTGACAAGTAGTAAATCCGGATAGACTTTTGTCAATAGAAAAAAAGTTGAAAAAATAATTAATTCCAATAAAGTTTCTAAGTCAAAACCATTTTACTAGTCTTTGCAGTTTTTGTTTGTTTGTTTGTTTGTTTGTTTAGACAGGGTCTCACTTTGTTAAGCAGGCAGGAGTGCAGTAGCATGATCCCGGCTCACTGCAACCTCTGCCTCCCGGGTTCAAGTGATTCTCCTGCCCCAGTCTCCCAGGTAGCTGAGATTACAGGCACACACCAGCATGCTCAGCTAGTTTTTGTATTTTTAGTAGACACAGGGTTTCACCATGTGGCCCAGGCTGGTCTTGAACTCGTGGACTCAAGCCATCGGCCCTCAAGTGATCCTCCCACTTTCACCTCCCAAAGTGCTGGGATTACAAGTGTGAGCCAACACGCTCAGTCTTAGTCTTTGCAAATTTTAAAGGAATAGTTTGTACATCGTATATACTGTTTCAGTACAGGAAAAGACGGAAAACTTATAAATTCCTTGTAGCATTAGCATAACCATAATAACCTAATAAAGATAGCATAGAAGAAAAAAATTACAAACCAATACTACTTATGAAGGTAGATATAAATTCATAAGTAAATTTCTAGAAAACTGAATGTGTTACTTAAACAGTAAGAACTGACTGGATGTGGTGGCTCATGCCCATAATCCCAGCATTTTGGGAGGCAGAGGTAGGAGGATCACTTGAGGCCAGGAGTTTGAAACCAACCTGCTCAACAGAGCAAGATCCTATCTCTACAAAAATAATTTTTTTTTAATTAGCCAGGCGTGGTGGTGCATGCCTGTAGTTCCAGCTACTCTGGAGGCTGAGGCAGGAGGATCACTTAAGCCCAGGAGTTTGAGACTGCAGTGAGCCATGACTGTGCCACTGCACTCCAGTCTGGGCAACAGAATGAGACCCTATCTCCACAAAACAAACAAACTGTAAAGGGTCTGACATCTTACCCTACTTGCAAGCTAACAAGTTAGCCTGACACAGTTTCATGTGGCAGAAGAAATGAGACTTTAGGGTCAGAGACAAAGGATTTTATTGCTCTTGGCATATACAGGAAACAGCATGAGCATCAGTATGTCCATCACTGCTCCTGACCCCTCACCCACCCATTCTCAGGCGGGCCATATGATATGGACCCAGGTGGACACCTGCACATTCAGTGGATTGCATTACAGGAGAGGAAACCTGAGCTCAGGAAACTCAAATCTTTTAAAATGGGCAATAAACATCTGCCCACTGCCCACTGCTCCAGAGGGAGACTTTATTACACTGGACCAGTAAGAATGTCTGTTCATTGCACCAGGGAGAGACACTATATTTTTAAGTCTGTAAGCAAACCTCCCCTTTGTCATGGAGGAAAAGCCTCTATCCTTGAAAACACACTCCCAAATAAACAGCAGTCAGTGCCTCCGCTCACAAGGAGTACAGAAATGTGAGAGACCCGTGGAGAATTGTCTCCAGACATATCATTAAATATTATTCTTAAAATGCAAGGATGGTTTAAAGCTTGAAAATATAATAAGACAAAGAAAAACAATATAATGAAATTCAACATCTAGTCCCGGTTGTTAAAGAGAAAACATTTTTTACGAATAGAAATATTATTTATTTAAATATCTATTCTAAAGCAACAAGAACTGTCATGTTTTACAGTAAAATCCTGTAGGCATTTCCATTAAAATTTAAACAAAATAAGGATGTCCATTATAATTGTTATTTAACATTATTCTGGGAGTTCCAGTCAATAAAATAAAAATGAAACATATGTAAAAATTGCAAGCAACGAAAATCATTATTTTAAATTATATATTTATGCACAGACAACTCAGGAGGATCAAAAGAAAAACTTTAAAATTAATGAGGTCAATAAAGAAACTACAAACTAAATAAAAATACTTTTTAAAAATTGTCTGCATTGTCCATATGCCAACAATAACCAGTTGTTTTAAACAATGTGAAATCATAATAACTCTTTATATAAGAATCTACTCCCAACAGCCTCCAAAAATATAAAGTAATAGAAATAACCTGAACAGGAAAGAATGCCACATTCATGAGGACAAATTCAGTACCTGAGACACACAAGAGAAAATATTTAAGAATAAATAAATTACATGTTCCTAGATGGAAAGAAAGGAATTCTGTAAAGATATTAAATATTTCCAAGCTGAGTTGCAGATGAAACTAGATTCTAACTATATTCCCACTAAAATTTTAGGGCAGAGACTTGATAAAATAATTTTGAAATGTATGTGGAAGAATATCACATGATGGTAACAAGTTTCTAAAAATAAAGAGTAACAAGGTGGGACTCATCCTTCTAAATATTAAAATATGCCATAAAGCTACAGTAAAAACTTCAACAAACAAATAAAAACAGAGTGAGATTACAGAAAAATTAGTAGGTAGTGCAATGGAGAAAAACAGAAACCAGAAACAGGTTTGGAAACCAGTGGAGAAAGGATGGTGTTGAGTCAACTGTTTGTTTTTTTCTTCAAAACAAAACAAAAAACTTAGAACGGTTCTCTTACACCGAACAATTTCTGGATGGTAAAAGTTATACTTTTAAAATAAAACCATAGAATCTAAAGTAAAATACAGGTGAAAATCTACTTATTGGGTTGGCAAAAACTTCCTAAACACAAAATCAAGATGGAATAAGTCATGAAGGAAAATAAGAATAGATTTAACTGCATAAAAATAAAAATTTGTATATCCCAAAAGTCATTATAAATGATATTAAAAAACATTTAATAACTACAATAATATATTATTTTAAAAATAACAGACATATTCAACCATAGAAGACAGCATCAGGTAGAGTTTATAAGTCAAGCTACAATTGATGTGCAAAAAGTTCGTGTGTTATTTATGATGTAGAATAGATGAAGGGCGATAGAGTGAAGTGGCTAGGAGCATGCGAGCAAATCCCAGCTCCCTGACTTGTGAGGGGCTTTTATCATGCCTCAGTTCCATCATCTGTAAAATGATAACAATAATACCATGACCTCACAGGGTTGTTGGGGGAGTTATATGAGAAAATGCAGCTTGATCCAGAATAAATAGTAAATAAATGCTAGCTATAGTAACATTAGTTGAGGTATATGGCTATGACTATTAATCATTATATTTTTTTCTCTTGACTCACTATCTCCCCTCATCTATGTTAGGAGCAAGTTGAGAGACAAATACAGGAATCCAGCTGATGAACATCTATCTATAATCCTAAAGGTTGACTAAACTGCGTTAAAGAAGCAGCTCAACCTGTGGCTACAAGCCTACCACTTTTCCTTCTGAATTAATCACTTCCATCTCCAACTGCAGGCCTGCCCTCTGCAGGAGCAAGAACATGCCAGAATAAGTGAGTTTTGTCAGACAGAGAAGCCGACCACGTGGTGGGGCCCACCCAGCCATTCCAAGGAGATGAAACACAAAGCCTCAGGGCTTCGCAGGATTGCTGTGGAGAGTGACTGAACTGACACCTCTTCCATCTCAGCAGCCAGAGAGGTTGCTCTGCCTTTGGAAGGAAGGAGGGAGGGGATTCAGAGAGGTGACAAACTAGGGTTCCATTTACATGTCTCCTTCCTGTTCATTGAGGAAGAGCCCCTCCCTCACAAGGAAAACATGAGGTGAGAGGGCTAAATGTTCCCTCTCATTATCTGGAAAAAGTTTAATATGAAGCATTTGCAAAGGGATATTTTACAGCCATTCAAAATTACGTTTTTTTGAAAGAATGTTTATTTTCTGCCTCAGGCTCCCAAGTAGCTGAGATTACAGATGCGTGCCACCACGTGCAACTAAGTTTTGTATTTTTAATAGATACGAGGTTTCGCCATGTTGGCCAGGTTGGTCTCAAACACCTGACCTCAAGTGATCCTCCTGCCTTGGCCTCCTGAAGTGCTGGGATTACAGGCATGAGCCATTGCACCCAGTGACAAAATGTCTCTTAACATTAGAAAATTGTCGCAATATAATATGGAAACGTTGAAGGAACTATTGTAACATCTCTACCATATTGGCAGAGAAAAATTTTGAAAGAAGTACACTAAAATGTTAAAACTTGATTGCCTTTTGGCAGTAGACTTATGGATGATTATAATTTTGTATAGTTTCCTGTATTTTTGAAATCCTTCACAGTTTTTGTTACTTCGATAGTTAGAAATAAAGAAATATGACTAGTTAGTAACTTCTTAAGACAATTTCAATCCCTCAAACTAACAAGGCCCTAATTTAAAAGGACTTAAAGTGCATGATTTACTTCTTGGCAACAGGATTTTAGAAATATGTCTGGAAGAAGAGATTTTTTTCCCTTCGTTTCTATGTCCATATCAGTATATTTTTACAAGCATGTATTACTTTTGAAAATAAAATATAAGCTATTAAAATTTGCATTTTAAAAAATGTTTAAAATATAAACTTTTGCATCAAGAAATAAAAGAAACAAAGCAAAGTCAAATATATATATACATAAAAACTTCAAAGTTTATGGCTGAGTTTAGGTATACCACAATCCACCTAGAAGATAGGTATTTATATCAGGGCTCTATTTCTGTGTGGTTCAAGGGCACCAAAAGGGCATTATAAATATTAATAAAAACTTCAAAAGCGAAACTACATTTTTATGGAGTTAGGAGCATAAACTGAAAGAATTAATTTGAGAAGGAGACGGTGGCATTTTTCTATGGTTGTTTTGTTTTCCTTTTGCTGAGAAATCCAGTAGTTCCAATTCTGTCACAAAAAGGAAAATTGTAGAGCTTGTTGTTTTGAAAATGGGTGATGCTTGGGCCAGGTGCGCTGGCTCACGCCTGTAATCCCAGCACTTTGGGAGGCTGAGGCAGGCAGATCACGAGGTCAGGAGTTCAAGACCAGCCTGGTCAACATAGTGAAACCCTGTCTCCACTAAAAATACAAATAATTAGCCAGGCGTGGTGGCAGGTGCCTGTAATCCCAGCTCCTCAGGAGGCTGAGGCAGGAGAATCGCCTGAACCTGGGAGGCGGAGGTTGCAGTGAGCCGGGATGGATATATTGCACTCCAACTCGGGCAACGGTGCAAAACTCTGTCTCAAAAAAAAAGAAAGAAAGAAAGAAAAGAAAAAAGAAAAGAAAAGAAAATGGCTGATGCATGATTTTGTATCAGGCCACACACAAACATGCAGAGGGTCAAGAATATTGTTTTCAGCACAGAATTTATATCTAAATGTCTAGTTACTGATCTAGTCCTTCAGCCCTCCAGGAGTTGGGTCATCAATTAGGTTGGCAATGTATGTTTGTACATATGTGTTTTCTAAAACCTGACCCCCATAGCTGAAGAATGTGAAGGGCAAAACATAAATGTGTAACTGGTCTCTTGAAAATAAAAACCAAATTGAATGAACGGAAAGGATGGACATTTCTAAGATGAGGCTGCTGGATGGTGAATCCACAGGGACAACGATGAAAGGGGACAACTCAGCAACCCTACCTTCCAGCCAGACTGCATTCCCTGTTAGGTTGCTGCATTAAACTTTAATCATAACAGGGCTGTGTTCCATTTACATAGCGCCTTTCATCCCAAGAATTCGGAGGACTTTGTAGACATTATCACATTTATCTTCACATTACCCACTGAAAAGCATGTTGGAGCAAGGGTTATCTTCCTTTCACAGGCTAGGAAACCAAGGCACGTAAACAGTTCCTCCATGTCCCCTGATGAGCCAGAGAGGTAAAGAAGAGACAGTTGCATGTTTTTGTCACTGAGAAGGAGCCAGGCCAGCACGCATTCAGGGTTGAACCTTGCCTTCCAATTCAAGAGGAATCGCATTGATGATTAGATAAAGCATCAGTGTCAGCAGGTAGAGTTAGCAAATGGAAAGACATATAAGGGGCTCAGGAAAAGTCCATTGGAGAGCATGGAGAGGGGGATTCCTTGACTACTTAGATGCCTGAAATTCTACTAATGGAGAGTTCTTCCTTTAAGTTGAGGCACTGCAATTGGAAAAGTCTAGTGTAAAGTATGAATACCTCTAGAGGCATACTACATTTCATCACTTTCAGCTATAGCATTGCAATATTAATTAATTTATTATATTTGTATCTAACTATATTGCTGGTTAAATTCTGAGTCTCAATGGAATGAGACACAGGACAAATAGATCTGATAGAAGAAGGAAGTATTAGAATATGTTCTAAAGGCTTAAATCATTTTCAAAAAAGCTGCACATTAATTAATTTGATTAACTAACTAGAAAAATATGCCCAGACTGATTCTGATGGAAACATAAGCAATGGTCCTGATTCAAGTCCTGTTGGCCACTCACCAGTTATATGTCCTCATGCACGTCAGCCTCCTGAAGCTCTCTTTCTCTCCTGTTCTGGGAGGACAATCGTGCAGTATCTTAGTGGAGATTCCTTCAAGGACAAATCATGACACAAGGATTGAGAACAAGTTTGGGCAGACATCCCAGAGAGCAATGAGAGGGAATTGGTAAGTGAGACAGTAGGGACAGGAGACAAACCGACAAAAGTGGCTGCCATGAGGTTACCACTAGGCCACTGCTGTCAATCTTTTTGAAGACCCTCTGGGAGACCTGGGAACCTATCCCAGAATCGTCCCACCATAGTGAATAGGAAGTCAAGAAATTTTCCCAGAAATTCCTACCCCTCAAAGGTTGAGGATCACTTCTGGATTGAGCACCTCTAGCTTAGCCCTCAATTTGCCGTCTTCTCAGGAGGCGAGGGCACCCCCTCAGGCAAAGGGACACAGCTGTCATGCCAACTGGCCTGCATGAGACCTCCTGGAGTAGGCAAGGAGACAGAGAGGGCACCAAAGGTATTCACTGCATGTATAGCCACTTCTTATACTCACACAGTTGAGCTCACATAGTCACAGAGAAAAATATGAATACAACGTATGACAAAATATCAGGCATATAACGAAGGGCCAATAAATGGTCATTGTGGTGGTGATTGTTTCTATATTTTTTAAATCAAGGTGGGCCTAGGTTTAGTGTCATAGCGAAGGAGCCAGGCACCATAGCCAGAAGCCCCTGGGTAGGTCTGGGAAACCCCAGGGATTGAGAAAGGTGAAAATCGTACAGGTATGGGGCTGTAAAAGGCAAGCTTCATGTCCTGCAGCGTTCTGCCCGTGGCAGGTCCTGCGGAGCATTGGTGGGTCAGCTTATCCAGACCTCCAAAGAGAGCCACAGGTAAAAAAGAAGGCTGGAGGTCCTCACGACCCACCTCCCAAGATATAAGCAGACACTTTCAGTGGAAAATCCCAGTCGCTCTGTAGGACAAGAACTATGAGGCCAAAAAGGGAAGCTGCAATAAATAGTTCTGGTTTAACCCGGGAGGCATCACAGCTTCTCCAAAGTTTTGCTTTGACTTTAGGCCCAATTCAACCAACATGAAACGCCCACAAATTAACTCCCAGGAAAAACATGGCTCTTTGAGAAGAGAACTGACACTTGCCAAGCAGCTGAGCCTGTCAGTCTAGGTTGCAGGGTGACTTTCTCTCGCCGCAGTGGAATATAATGGAGCGGGTGAGCTGTCGGCAGGCACAGTGGCTCGCACTAGCTGAATTCATCACTATTCCCTTTGTGCAGCCTTGTGCTTTCACCACCCTTGTATATGGAATAGGACTTACAAAAGAAAACTGTTTTGTTTGGCAGGTGGGAAATCATTTCAATTGTGCTATTTTTTCTGTTTACTTAAGTCAATATAAAGATGCTTTTATTTTCCACAAAGAATTGTTATCCCTATTTGAATCTATGTTGCTTCAAAAACAAACATCTTACTTTTAGTATCAGAAGCAGACCATCATTCTGTTCCTCAGAGAAGTGATATTCTTTAGTAGACTGGTGGGAGACTTGTAGAATATTGAAAGGATAAGACAAATTCCAGAATAAATAACAGGGAAACTTTATTTTCTAAACTCTAATAACTGTGATCAGTTCCTACAGTAGAATGGGCATTCAATAACTGGCACATGAGGGATGGCCTACAGGGAAAGTCCAGGGTGGTCTGGAACCTCCCTGAACCTCCAGGGAATCTCATGAGACTGTCTTAATTGTCCTTCTCTGTTTCTCTCTCTCTCAGGCCTACAATGAGCCCTGTCTTCCCCTACATGCCCGTTTCTGCTTCCAGCCAAGTGCTGTGGAAACCTCACTCCCTCTCTGGCGAGCAGGTGCTTACTGAGACCTGAAGCAAATCTGAAGTTACACTGAACCTCATGCAAAATGACTGGATTCACTTGTGGTTTCCCTCTACCTCCCCACTATTCAAGTCCCAACTCCTTCAGGGATCCTTATCTATCTACTCTCTCAGTCACTGCCTAGCCAAATCTCTCTAGGATTCCTTCTGAGTTTGCTTTTATCCTTCCAACTCATAAAGCTGATGCTAACTTATATAATAAAAGCATGTAAGTAACTATATGTTTTTATTATTAACTCATTTCCTTGTTTTACGTGTCTGAGTCAACATCATCATCCTCAAAACAAGTAAACTTTCACAGATGCCTATTATCCTGTGTCATTCTCAAAACACAATGAGGAAGATAACATTATCTGCATTTGACAAAGAAGCAATCTGGAGCTTAGAAAGTTTAGGTAACTTGACCAAACTGTTGCAGAGCTGGTAAAGGCAGCACCAAAATGTTAACCCCAGACTCTGCCTCCATAGCCTGTATTCTAAATACCAGGTACTTCTACTTTGCCACATTCTATCATAATGCAGTTTCTACATTACTTTTAATGGCAAAAACTGTGATTACTTTTGCACCATACTAATAATGAAGGCTATGATCATAGTATCTTTCATGTGTGGTGCACCATTGTCTTATGAAGCCCCCTCCACATGCATTCTCTTGTTGAATTCCAACGACGGCAATAATGATAGTGATCAGTCAGGCAAAATTTTGCATTCTCTGCTTAAAAAAGAAAACTTGAAATTCAACATTCCCTATCCACAACAACAACAACAAATAAACTGTATGTACTTAGCTTGATTCTTTCTTTTCCCTCGCCCTTCAGCGTGCTTGTTTTTACCACACTTCATGTCCACCCTTTTCCTTGTTTTGCCTCTATAGAAACTAAGTATTTTTTCCTCTAAGAAAAGTGTTCCCCTGATGGGAGTTACACACATGTATCAATGGAGGAATAAATGTTCCACAGTTGAAACCTAGTTATAACCTCCTCATCTGCAGAATGTATAACTCAGCAGTAAGAATTTTATCCTTGCAGAAAACTGGGGCATAATCAAGGCTTTCAATGGAGGGCAGAAAAGGGAAATCACAGAAAATCAATTCCATATTTTTGAGGTGTGGAATGGAGATAAAACGTTCTCTCAACTATTTTGTGAGCAGAGAGATATGATAATTTTTTCCTCTAAAAGCCAGGACTTTTCCTCAGTTCATGGCATGACCTTGCTGTGTCGTTCCATGGTCTCATCCTGTTTTCCCTGAGTAACCATAAGAATAGAATCACACACTGGTAAGGAGCTCAGTGTTAACACGATGGGCTGGATCACTGCTGCAGGGCCATCACTCATTAGCAGTCTGACTGAAGCAAGTTCTTCAATAAACTTTCTATTTCCTCATCTGTAAAATGGGGATAGTAAATCTACCCCCAAAGATTGCTATGAAGATTAAATAAGAATGCAAAGCACTTAAAGTGTTTAATAGAAAGTCCTTAGCAAACTAAAGCTACTGATGTATATCCTATTCTTTCTTTAAAAATCATTTTGAAGTCTCTTTTGCACAAAAGATTTAAGTATCCTGCAATAGAGTGATGACAAACACCAACATAGTAAGTTGTAGTAGTAAAGGTAAATAATACTGCATGACACAATAAAAGACCCCTAAATCTCAATGGCTTAGACCAATCAAGTTCTGTTTTTCACAAATGCCAAGCCCGTGGTGGGTGTTCTGGCTAGCCACTACTAGAGTCTGAATGTGTCCCCCAAGAGTCATATGCTGAAATTTAATTGCCCATGGGATAGCATGAAGAAGTGGGCCCTTTAAGAAGTGATTAACGCCAGTTACGGTGGCTCACACCTATAATCCCAACACTTGGGAGGCCAAGGCAGATGGATCACTTGAAGTCAGGAGTTCAAGACCAACCAGGCCAACATGGTGAAACTCTGTTTCCACTAAAAATACAAAAATTAGCCAGGTTTAGTGGTGGGCACCTGTAATCCCAGCAACTCAGGAGGCTGAGGCAGGAGGATTGCATGAACCCAGGAGGCAGAGGTTGCATTGAGCCAAGATTGTACCACTGCACTCCAGCCTGAGTGACAGAGTAAAAGAATCCGTCTCAAGGAAAAAAAAAAAAAAGTGATTAAGTCATGAGGGCAGTGCTTCATGGATCAGATTAGGGCCCTTTTAAAGGGCTTGAGGGAGTGGGTTCATTCCCTTTCCCTTTCATCTCTCCTGTCATGTGAGAACATAGTATTCTATCTCTTCAGAAGATTCAGCAACAAGGCAGCTGACAGCAGCCCTCACCAGACACTGATCCTGCCAGCACCTTGATCTTGGACTTCCCAGCCTCCAGAACTGTAAGAAATAAATTTCTGTTCCTTGTAAATTATCCAGGTTGTGGTATTTTATTATAGCAGCACAAGTGGGCTAAGACAAACCAATCCAGGGTGGCTCTTCTCCAAGTGATAACACGGGGACCCAGGCTTCCACTGGAAAGGGCTTCCTTCATCTTTCTTGTGTCTTGCAGTCCTTGGTTTCTGGGCATTCAGGGGAGGAAAGAGGGAAGATAGAAGTCAGTGTGGAGTGTTATATGGCCACACTCTGGTGTCCAGCCCTCAGTTGCTTGCCCCCACTTAGGCACAGAGAGCTGGGAAATTCTGCTCAGCTGTGTGCACAGAGAAAAGAACAAGATATCAATGAACATTCCTGAAAGGAATGGGCAGGGGAGTCATTTCACTTTTGATTTTGGTACAAGTAACTTATTTTTTGGAGGTATGGGCCAAAATAAAGAGACCACATTGGTCATTTGTGTATTAAAACATTTAAACAAGACTGGGGTGACATGAGGCAAAATTGTGAAGAGACTAGAAGTTGGATTTTGCTGTTCCCCTCACTTCTCTCTCCTCTGCTTCTTCTTTTTATTCAGTGACTTTTGGTCTTCTAGCCTCCCAGACCCCCAGCACAGGCCCCCCAAGCAAGCCAGCCAGTCTCATAGAACTGCTTCATATTTCAGACAATGATGTCCATTAAAATATGTCTTATTTCCTCAGAGCCATATTGTCTGATAGGTGACAGCTAATTAATCTGATAAAGTAATTCATGCAGCTAGAATAATGGTTATTGTGGGAATTGTGTTACTAGGCCCACATAACCTGTATTTTTAATAAATTCCTTTTAGAGACAATGCCTTATTCCAAATAAATTGCTCTAATGGTAAGAATTGCTCAAATAGTGAGAATCCCCCTTTGTGGCCAGTTCAAAGAAGACATATATGCGTGACCAGCTCTGACAGGAACATTGAACTTCTTCACTTTGTTTCCTTTTACTTCATGTTTGTTTTAACTGGGGGGATGAATATATATCTGCAAAACATTTTGATATTAGGTTGAATCACTTGGTCAAAAAGGATCCTTAGAAAAGCACTACATATTTAGGAAAGAACTTTATGTAGCTACACAAGATTCCTGATATTATTTGCTTTCCTTCCTAAATATGGAAATCCAGTTCATGCAATGAGCAATAAAATGCAATGACTCCATAGGGGTCATAGTAATCATGTTAATTGTGTTCATGAATTAAAATCCCTCATTGACTATTGATTGAGAGAAGAATCACATTAGGTCCACTTCTTCCTGAAGCCAGAATATCACAGTTTTGGAGGGTTTTGTTTTGTTTTGTTTTGTTTTGTTTTGGATTTATGAAAAAGCAAAAGTTTTTGTGGTGGGTGTCAAAGAAGTAACCCAGACCCCTTTAGCATTTTTCTCACGAGTATCTTCATAAAGGAGCAATTTCCAGCTTCTGTGCTTTGAGGGTGAGGAATAAAGCTGCCCTTTCTGATGTCATAAGGTGGGATAGACATCTGTGGGATACTCCAGGTATGATAGCCAGCCTAGAGAAGTCTCTATTCCTTTAAGAAATCAGAAACAAGGAACAGGGAAATAAATAAATAAATAAATAAATAAAAGCACAGCTCTGCAGTGGATGCAGTAAACAAAACCTCCCCCACGGGAGCATCTAAGGACCCCAACTCCCAGAACTGCCCCTGAGGTCAGCATTTACAGGCAGTGTCCTTTTCCTTGATACTTGATACTTCCTGAACCCTATTAGTCTGTTGAGTTTTTTTGGATCCCCAGTGAGTTAGGGATGACCACTCCTATTTCAGAGATTGTGAAGCTGGGATGCAGAGAAATAAACAACTTTCCTGATATGATATAAGCAATGCTTTCTCACCAGGACCTAGTCCTCTGTCCCTCTCCCAAACCAGCCTTTTCCTTCTAGCACCCTTATTTGAAGTGTTCTTACCAGGCAGCAAAGGGAACGCTCATTCCCATAGTGTTAATGAAAAGAGTATGGACAGTGCCGATCATCTGAGTTCAAATCTGGCCTGCCCTAGCCCTGTGACTTTGCCACATCCTCTGTGGTCTCTGGGCCTTGATTTCCTCCTCTCAGGATGGGGATGACAGGAACTACACAGGATAATTGTGAAGATCATGTGAGCCGACATGTGGGAAATGCCCAGCACCTGGAAAGCACCAGCACACAGAACCATTAACAACTGATGATGATACTGTTACAGGGATCGGGGGGTCCTTGTTCCCAGAGCTCCCAAGATGGTGGCGGGCTGCTTCCAAAGGCAGGCCACTTCGAAGATGGTGGCAAGCCTTGTGTTCTCTGACCTGGGGTTCTTGGCCTCACAGATTCCAAGGAATGGAAACTTGGGCCATCCGGTGAGTGTTATAGCTCTATTAGAAGCTGTGGGTCACGGAAGAGAATCGTGTAACCCAGTGACTAGTGTTCAGCTCCATTAGGACGAACCCAGGCACTTAGCTGTGCAGGAACAATGGCAAGCCTTTAGCCCGATGGGGAGCAGCAATGGGCACCTCACTGGATCAGGAGCACAGCGGACACCCTGCTGGATCGATGGAAGTCAGCAGGGGGTCTGCGATGGCAGCAAACAGCAGTGGTGGACATTGAGTGAAAGCTCAGCTCAAGGGTAACAAACATCAACCAGAAGAGAGTGCAGTTGCAAGAGAGTGGAAACAGAGCTCCCATATGAAGGGAGGAGACCCAAAGAGGGTAGCCTTTGTTGGCTCGAATGCCTGGGTTTATATCCCAATCATTGTCCCTCCCGCTGTGCTCTCAGGCGACTGATGATTGGCTGTTTCTTTACCTCTTGTTTTTGCCTGATTAGCATTTTAGTGAGCTCTCTGATTGGTCGGGTGTGGGCTAAGTTGCAAGCGCCCTGTTTAAAGGTGGATGCGGTCACCTTCCCAGCTAGACTTAGGGATTCTTAGTTGGCCTAGGAAATCCAGCTAGTCCTGTCTCTCAATACTATTAATATATTCTTTTAAAAGTTTAGTGGGACCTGGAACAGTGGCTCATGTCTATAATCCCAGCACTTTGGGATGCCAAGGCAGGAAGATCACTTGAGGTCAGGAGTTCGAGACCAGACTGGCCAACATGCAAAATCCTGTTTCTACTAAAAATACAAAATTAGCCACACGTGGTGGCACCCGCCTGTAATTCCAGCTACTTAGGAGGCTGTGGCACAAGAATTGCTTGAACCTGGGAGACCTGGGAGGCGGAAGTTGCAGTGAGCCAAGATCGTGCAACTGCACTCCAGCCTGGGTGACAGAGTGAGACTCTCTGTGTCAAAAAAAAAAAAAAAAAGTTTATTCGGCCCCATTATAGATACAGTACCCTGAGATGAAGGCTAGGATACAACAAATACGACAGACCTCTGCTCTCAATGGACTTGAAAATTTAATTGGAAAGATAGCCTATATGAAATACAGTTATCCCTCAGTATCTGAGGGGGACTGGTTTCAGGACACCATGCCTCCATAACAAAATCCGCAGATGCTCAAGTCCCTTACATAAAACGGAGTAGTAAAGTTGGCATTTTGTGCCTACAGGTTCAACCAACCACAGATCGAAAACAGTATTTTCTGCAGATGCAGAACCCTTGCATAAAGAGGGCCAACTATAATAAGACGGAGGATTTCTTTGAGCTGGAGCTGCAAAGAAAAAAATAAAAGAAGAAGAAGACAAGAGTAGCTTTTCAGAGCCAAATGAATGTAATATAAAATTAGTATAATCAGAAACAAGACTAAGCAGTAATCGGAGGAAGTGTCAGGGTAACTGAACTGTGGCTCTGGAAGAGAATTTGGGAGAGACACCAGAAGAGAGGGATGAGAAAGCACTTCACCCATGCTAGGGGAAGCAGTTTGAGCAGCAACAGGAGGCTCAATATTTAACAAAAAATCCGAAGTCAACCAAATGACCAATTCTGATGGTGGAGTTCAGACTCAATCAGCCACTCAGATAGCACTTTGAGAAACACTTCCTCATGCCCTGCAAGTTATGTTTTGCAAAGGCCTAGCCCACCTAACTCTGGGTCCAGCCCTGCCACAGAAGATCAGTGAGGGTCACAAGGAATATTTTGGAGAGAGGTGACCTAATGGGTCAAATGACTTGATTTGCTCTGCAGACATTGTCCAGGTAAATGTGGGTAGTTATCGCACCACAATAACTACCCACATTTGCTCTTGCTTCCTTTCATAGGTGTCGGTAAGACAGATTAGAATCCTCTATGATGATACTTTCCATCCTTTTCTTCTGAAGGCTATGACCGACTCTCAGCATTTAGCAACGATTTTCAATGGAAGAGTTGGCCCCTGTGTGCGCCTACACACGTGCATGCACTTTCGGATGCAGAAGAGATCTTGAGCAAGTGGCGTTCCTTAGACTTTGAATGGGAATACATATCTCCGAGACAGGCTCAGTAAGTCTAGGACAAGGCCCGAGGTTCTGTATTTCTTTCTTTCTTTCTTTTTTTTTTTGGAACGGAGTCTCACGTCTTGCTCTGTCCCCTAGGCTGGAGTGCAGTAGCCCGATCTTAGCTCACTGCAACCTCCACCTCCTGGGTTCAAGTGATTCTCCTGCCTCGGCCTCCCCAGCAGCTGGGACTACAGGCACACACCACCATGCCTGGCTAATTTTTTGTATTTTTAGTAGAGACAGGGTTTCGCCATATTAACCAGGATGGTCTCAATCTCCTGTCCTCGTGATCCGCCCACCTCAGCCTCCCAAAGTCCTGGGATCACAGGCATGAGCCACCGTGCCCAGCTGGTTCTGAGTTTCTAACAGGCTCCTACATGACACTGAAGCTGCTGCTCCATAGACCACATTGAGAGATACACGTGGATAACTTCCAGGTGATGTATCATGTCCTTGGGGATTGGTTGAGAATCACTGCTACCCAGTGATCAGGGGAGTCCCCAAGTCCCATAAGGTGAAGTCCTGCTCAGATGCACTGGTGTGTAGGCACTCTACTCTGTATTCCCTGGGAAGAACTGCCTTGACCAAGACACTGCTCCTTAGAGGCCTGAGAGGCACTTTCGACTAGAACACCTGAGACCAAGTAGACATCTTTCCCCAGAGCACTTAGGTGTGGAGTCATGGAAACCTCTGCAATGTCTCCAGAACACTTTATATGTGGAAGTCAGGGGATTCTCCCATCCCCCATAAATCTGTTGAAACTTCTGCTGAAGAATTGAGTAGCTCAGGGCACAGTGAGAGAAGGCAAGAGAAACAGCAGGCGCTCAGAATTCCCTCACCTGGGTGATTTTAAGTGCTGTGTTGAGTGCCACTATTGGCAGCAGGAGACACCTTGCCGTTTGGGAGGATGAGGGGCAGATAATCTTAAGGCCTGCGGGTAGTCAGAACAGAGCTCTGGAAGTGACATGTTCCCATTTCTTTAAAGGCTCTGAGAGAGCAGTGCGTGGCTTCTCCCACTGACATGGTGACACACTGTGATCCACCAGCTGCCCCTGCCCACTGTCAGCGTGGGTCACAGTTACCAAGGGCCCCGAGGTAGTGCTGCTTTTGTGCTGGACTCCCCCCATGCCCGTAACTCTGAAACTACATGACATCTTAACCTTTATAAGAATTTCTTCAAGACAGCATTTAAAAACACCCAAATCTTTCTTGACCTTTACATTTTAGCAGAGGTTTTTTTTTCTTAAATTGATGTTACAATAATTTTTTTAAGCTGTGGCATTTTTAAAGCTACTTCTAGAGGAACTTCACTTTCCCTTACCCATCCTATTTGAGACCAATCATTAATCATGAAGGGAAGGCACCAAGGACTCAAACCCAGCTTTATTATGTTTTTGTGTTTGTGACATTTTCTATCAACCAGGAGGAAGTACTTACCCTTTTTTTTTTTTTTTTAATTATCTACAGGTTGTAGAATTTGTTTTCCAGGTTCCAGCCCTTTTCCATCACCTTCCATACTCTGCTCCGTCATGGCTCAGGCCTCTGAGAGCCTCTTCAGACTAGTGTTTGAGGAGAATGGCTTATAAGTATTACCTTCAACTTTACAAAATTCAAGTCCATTTCATCCCAGGCAAAATAGACTTTTCTGCCTGTCAAGGGACAAGTCAACTCTCACATTCTGGTCTTTTTTTTTTTTTTTCATAAGGGCAACTCTTAAAGAGAGAATGTAACATTATGGACCTCAGGGCTTAGGTCTGAGGTCACAAAAATCTGAGGACTCACAGGCCTCTGAGCTCTCAGTTCCGGATGGCTATAATCAGAGCATCGAGTAGCAGCTGTACCTTCTAACCAGGGATTCTTAACCTGGAGTTTAAGGATGGATGGAAATAAGTGAATCGAGTTCAGATGGCTATGAACTTGGATGGGAAAAAAATATATCACATCTTTATTTTTACCAATGTCTAACTGGAATTCAGCATTTTATTCAATTATGAATATAGGCAAGAAACTACTATGGTATTAGCAGTGTCTTAACTGTATCACCAACAGAAATCACAAACATTTTTGTATCATTACAGTGCTTTCAGATGTCTTGAAAAATTGCTTATATTCACTGCTCCTTGAAAATATGGTGGTTATTAGTCTGCTATATCTTGTTATTTAATGCATTAATAAGGAAGCACATATATTACTACATCACCCATTTGTGTGTTTAATACTTTGATAATTATATTTTAATGTAATTGGTTTCCTTTGTAATTACATGTATTTTGTGTTATGCATTTTAAAGCATTATTTTGAGGAGGGTCCACAGGCTTCACCACGTACATGTATGAAAAATGATTAAGAAACCCCCTTTAGATCTCCCGGTTTACCCAAGTTCCTAAGTGGCCACATCATTCACTTTTGTAACATTCTTAATGCTTATAGAATTTTGAGCTGCTTTGCTTCCATTCTATGATCTTTCTGATCACTTTTTCTTTTTCTTTTTTACAGGTGATAGTCATTCATTCATTTTATTATTTATTTAGTTAAAATATCCTTACTGACCTTTATTAGGCTTTCTGTCACTTGTGAAAGATTATCAAGTGAATAAGACATAGTACCTGCCTGCAAGATCTTAGACTCTAATAAGAAGTTTATTGTTCCTATAAATGCCTTTTTAAATTATAAGCATTCTGTGCTGTTACTTCCATCACTAGCAAGATTTACATCTGAGTAGCAAAGAATACCTTATCCAACCTTAGGCCAGGTGATGTCAAGGGAGATAAATTTGTTTCTTTTTCATCTTCTTCCAGAAATTATAAGGATGTTTATCCAATACCATTTATTAAGTACCAATTAGATGTATGGGTGAGAGAGATAGATGACTATAGATGACTCCCAAATTCCTGACTTGTGTCCCTGAGTGGCAAATGCAACTTATCAGCAAGAAACAGAATGTGTGTGAGGAGAAAGGGCAGATCAGGCTTCTAGGGAAAGAAAAATGTTGAATTCTGAACATGATGAGTTTGAGATTGTGTGATTATAGTTGGATATATGGATCTGAGGCTCACAAAAAAAGTTTGGGTTTAAAATCCATAGACGAAAACCATCAGTTGTATAGTTGATAAGTAAAGCCATCGCAATGGATGAGATTGCTCTTTTAACATATAAACATGCATTCTTTGGAGATTTTCAAGTAGCTGAAGACATTAACAGGTGTATAGTAAGTAACCTCACAACCCGCAGCCCTCCTCCCCGGTCCCACTGTACCCTACCAAACAATATAAAATTGCTTCAGAACTATGAAAGTACTATGCAAAACCACACTCAATATTGCTTGGAGAGAATGCCAAGTGTATTTTTTTAAGTGAGTAAAAAGGAGAAATAAACAAATCCTCCCTTTCTCCACTTAGAGAGCTTTGCTGCAAACAGAGGCCCACCAACAAAAATTGCTAGGAAGACAGAGGAGGTACACAGGCAAGAGGACTTTAGAGAGAGTTGGAGAGGGCACCAGAAAACTTACATAGAGTAGGACTTCAGGAATGGAATTTCAAAGTGTATGCCTTCTAAAGGGCAGGCGGCTACTTAAAGGGCTAGGCACACAATTAAAAGGGACAGACAGTCCCCTTTTGAATTGAGTAAGCATGATTTAAAGGGACAGTCCTCCAAACACATAGCTTCTGTGACACGGAGAAAAGAAAAAAGAAAAAGGAGAAAGAGGGATCCTTTAAAAAAACAAAAAGTAAGTTTTATTGTGTATGTTTGAGGTTTACCACATGATGTTACAGGATACATATAGATGTACAACGGTTACTATAGTGAAGTAGATTAACACATCCATCATCTTGCATAGTTACTTTTTTGTGCATTATAGGAGCAACTAAAATATATTTAACAAAAATCCCTAGTACCGCACAATTTTATTAACTTTAGACCTTATGTTGTACATTAGAGCTCTAGACTAGTTCATCCTGCATGTCTGCTACTTTGTGTCCTTTGACCTACATCTCCCCATTTCCTCTCCCCCTCCACGAGTAGTGACCACCATTTTATCCTCTATCTTTGTGTGCGCCTTTAAATATATATTCCACATTTAAGTGAGATCATGCAGCATTTTTCTTTCTGTGTCTGCCTTATTTCACTTAGCATAGTGTCCTTCAATTCCATCCATGTTTTGGCAAATGGCAATGGCTCCTTTTTTAATGCAATATAATATTTTATCACATATATATCTCATTTTTTATCCATTCATCCTTTGATGGGCATTTAGGTTGCTTCCATATCTTGGCTATTGTGAATAATGCTGCAATAAACAAGGGAGTGAAGATATCTTTATGAGGCAATGATTTCATCTCTTTTGGGTATATACCCAGAAAAGTGATTGCTGTGTCATATGGCAGTTCTATATTTAACTTCTCTAGAAACCTCCATACTGTTTTCCAAAATGGCTGTACCAATCTACATTCCCACCAACAGTGTACTGGGGTTTTCTTTTCTCCACATGCTCACCAACATTTGTTATCTGTTCTCTTTGTGATAGTAGCCACCATCCTTATGGATGTGAGGTGATTATCTCATAGTGGTTTTAATTTGCATTTCCCTTCTGATTAGTCATTTTGAGCACCTGTTCATATACATGTTGGCCCTTTACTAACCATATACAAATTGGTTAGTAAAGCAGAACAAAATGAAAAATGTAGATTCCTGCAAGAAAAAAATAGATCAACAAAATTGGAGGACTCACAATTCCTCCACTACCACCAAAACAAACGAAAACCTGCTAAAGCACCAGAATTTCACTAGACTAACAGAAAAGGGTGCCATTTAACCAAGATCATGTAAAATACTCAATATGACAATGTGTTTTTGAATAACAGAAAAGTAAAATCCAAAAAGGACAACTGCAGAATGAATTTTCACACAAATCACCTGAGGAAAATTTAACATGAAGAAGAAGAAAATTTAAGTTTATACTCCAAACTGAATTAAATATATCCTAACAAGCATTTGTGGATATGAAAAACCACCTCAAATTAGAAATTCAAATACTAAGAACAGAAATGGACAAAAAGCAGGGAGGAATGAAAAAAAAAAACCCCCTCAGGAAAGAAGTCAAAGGAAAAGACAATATTACCTCAAAAATAAAGGAGAAATTACAACATACCCAAGGGAAAACTGACTCAAAAGAAAATCTAATAAGGAACATTGAAGAAAGGCCAGGAAACAACCAAGAAAATGAAAATAACGTAAAGGAAGACAAAAAGAGGATCAGAGAAAAAATGGTGGAAATAGAAGACAAGCAAGGCAGAAAAATTCGTATTATTGCATTCCTTAAAGAAGGACAAAAAAATACAAAAGAAAAAAAAAATCCAGCTACTCTTTAAAATTGTAATCCAAGCAATTGAAAAGGCCTGAGTCTATACTTTGAAGAGCTTCAGTTGATATCTGGAAATATTAACCTAGAATGATCAACTATTAACCTAGAATGATCAAAACTGAGACATATCCTAGTAACACTACTAAATTTCAAAAACAAAGATAAAATCCTCAGTACCTCCAGGCAAAAAGAACAAATAATTTATGTTGGCAAGCAAATTCAACTGGCAACAGAGTTTTTAAAACAAACATACAAATAAGGCAACAATAGAATAACATTTTTAAAAACTCAGTGAAAGAAGTTGTGAGCAAAGGAGTTTATATGCAGTCAAGCTATCCTTCAAGTATCAAATAACAATTTTCAATATATAGGAATTTGTGGAATTCTATATCCATAAACTATTCTTGAAGAATCTACTAAAAATGAGTTTCACTCAATTAAATGATACCCTGCAAAACATCAACTAAAGGACTGATAGTGAGCACTGAAATATATATACATGTATGTATAATACTAAAAGATTGGAATTGAAGTGAAAGACGAAAATACAGCTATTGTGTATTGTGATAAAGTACAAATACTATAGGAGAAGGGGAAAAAGTCTATATTGCTGTATAGGTATTAAGTAGATATTAAAAGATCAAAATCCTAATTTTGTGAAAAAGTTAACAAAACAGGTAAACCATTAGCTAACTTGATCCAAAAAGGGGAAAATATACACATATATAAAATAAAATATGAAAAGAGGAAAACATCATGGAAGAGAACAAATTCTTAAAATCGTAAGAGTCTACTTTGCAGACTTCTATGCAAATACATTCAAAAATCTAGTTAAAGTAGATAATTTTCTGGAAAAACACATATTGATCTCATTAGGTTTACAAATCAGATAAATTTCCACATAAGAAACAGAAAAAGTTATTAAGAAACTCCCCCTACAAAAACATCACTAGGCACAGATGATTTCATAAGAGAATTCTACCAAACCATTAAATACTAGCTAGTTCCAATGCTGTATAAATTGCTCTAAAGCATTCAGAATAAAGGAAAACTTCCTAATCCTTTTTATGAAATAATTATAATACTCATACCTAAACAGATAAAGAAAATATCAAGAAATAATACTATAGAACATCATTCATAAATATCAATGCAAAAATTCTAAACAAAGTGTTAGCAAATATAATCCAACACACATTAAGATAAAAATACACATGATCAAGTGAGAATTATGCCAGGAATGCAAGTGTGATTAGGTGATCCATTATTAGGTGGCCTATTAATAGGTGATCCATTAATATCACATATCATAATATATTAGTTTCCTATGGCCGATAACAAATTACCACAAACTTGGTGGCTTAAAACAACAGAAATGTGTCCTCTCACAGTTTGGAGGCCAGAAATACAAAGTCAAGGTGCCAGCAAGGCCATGCTCTCTCTGGAGGCTGCAGGACAGAATCTGTTCACTAGATCTTCTAGTTTCTGGTGCCTATCATATTCATTCACCTTCTTTAGTTTGGATGTGTTTTGTGTCCACGAAAACTCAAGACAGAGTTTAATTGCCAGTGAGACAGTATTGTGAAGAGGAGCCTAGTGGAAGATGTTTGGGTCAAGGAGGCAGATATCTCATGAATAAATTAATACCATCTTGCAGGAAGGAGTTATCGCTCTCATGGGAATGGATCCATTCCCCAGAGAGTGGGTTGTTATAAAGTGAGATTTTTCTCTCTGTTTGGTCTTTCCTTAATGTGCCTGCTCACTTTCTGTTTCTCTACCATGTTTTGATGAAGCTCACTGCCCTCACCAGAAGCTGAGCAGATACAAGTGCAATGCTCTTGGACTTTCTAGCCACCAGACTCATGAGCTAAAGACACCTCTTTTCTTTATAGAGGATCCAGTCTCAAATATTCTGTAATAGCAACACAAAATAGACCAAGACATATTGCTTGGCTCATGGCCATTTCACTCCAATCTCTGACCCCATCTTCATATTACCTTCTCCTCTATGTGTGTGTCTAGTCTTTTTCTGCCATCTCTTAGAAATACATTTGTGATAGCGCTCAGGTCCCACCCAGATAATTCAGGATAATCCATCTCAAAATCCATAACTTAATCACATCTTCAAGGACCCTTTTTGTCCAAAGAAGGTAATACTTGTGGGTTTCAAAGAGTAACAAGGAAGACCTATCTTTGGGGGCCATTATCAGCCTACCACATTCCATTCTCTGGAAAATACGCAAATATTTTCACATGTAAAATACATTTATCCACATTCTAAAGTCCACAAAGCTCTCAACCCATCACTACCTCAACTTTAGTCCAAAATGTCATCTAAATGTCATCAGCTCTAAAGTTACAAATCTCATTGTCTAAATCAGGTATATGTGAGACTGTGGGTATAATCTATCTGGGGCAAAATTCCTCTCTATCATGAAACTGTAAAACAACTTATCTGCTTTCAAATACAATGGTGGAGTAGGCATAAGGTAATACAGACGTTCTCATTCTAAAAGAGAGAAAATAGAAGAAAGAAAGTGGTCACAATTCCAAAGCAATTTTGAAATACAGCAGGAAGAAATTTCTTAGGTTTTAAGGCTTGGGGATAATCATCCTTTGTGGCCCAAGGACATACCCTCTGCACCCCCTGTTCTGCCCTCTACACCCATGGATGCAGCCACTGTGCCTGCAGATCCAGCTTCAGAGTCATCCTTTTTCTTGAAAGTTAGCATATGCTTGCACCCAGGTAGTTTTATCAGCTTGTTTCCTGCCTATATAATATTTTTAGTCCAACAACCTTCTTTAATTTTCTTCTGTCCTTGTCATTTGTAGTCCAAACTGGGAGTGCTTCTACTGCTATGTTATTCCCAAAAACCATGTGGGTTTCCTGTGTGCCTTATAGACATTCACACTGTGAAACAAGAGCGTCCTCCACAGAACTTTCCTGAATAATACCATCTTTATTCCTGAATTCTGCTGAGATGTTTGAGTGAATCCACAACTCATACACCTAAATCTCTTCAACACTAGCAAGAGGTTGTCTAGCCACACCTTTGGCCTTCTCTCCAGATCACACTTCCTAACAGTGAACTTCTCCCTTTTAGCATCATTTGCAATCTTGATTGCAATTCAGAGAATTTCCCAAATCATGGGGTGCTGGTTCCTTTTTGTTTAACAGTTCTTTCCTCAATTTTTCTCTTTCCTCTGGCATTTTACTATAAACAACAAGAAGAAACCAGGCTGCACCTTCAATACCTTGTTTGGAAATCTCCTCAGGTAAATATCCAAGTTCATTTCTTCCAAGTTCTGTTTTACACACAACCATGGGTCACAATTCAGCTAACTTTTCTGCCACTGTATGACAAAGATCATCTTTCCTCTAGTATCCTATAATGTGTTCTTCATTTTCTTCTGAGTCCTCAGCTGGTGTGCTTTATCATTCCTATTTCCAGCAACAGGCTCTTTAAGATAATTTAGGCTTTTTCTATCATGTACCTGAAAACTCTTTCAGCCTCTTTCTATTATTCAATTTCAAAGCCATTTCCACATTTTAGGTATTTGTTACAGCAGCATCCCACTTCCTAGTACCAAAACCTGTATTAGTTTTCTATGGCCACTGTAATGAATTACCACAAAGTGTGGTTTAAAACAACAGAATTTTATTTTGTTACAGTTCTGGAGGTGAAAAGTCTGAAATCAAGGTGTTGACAGGGGCTGGGCATGGTGGCTTATGCCTTTAAACTTTTGCAGGCTGAGGCAGGAGGAACACTCGAGCCCAAGAGTTCAAGAAAAGCCTCAGCAACATAGTGAGACCCCATCTCTACAAAAAATTTAAAAAATTATCCAGGCATGGTGACATGCATCTGCAGTCCCAGCTATTCAGGGGGCTGAGGTAGGAAGATTGCTTAAACCCAGGAGGCTGAGGCTGCAAAGAGTGTGATTCCACCAGTATTCCCCAGCCTGGGTGACAGAGGGAGACTCTGCCCAAATTAAATAAATAAACAAAGTGTTGACAGGACCATTCTCTCTCCATGGACTCTGGAAGAAGTCTATAGAGAGAAGCTAGAAGCCTCTTCTAGATTCTGGTGGCTTCTAGCATTCCTTGGCTTGAGTCTACACACTACAATCTCTGCCTCCATCTTCATGCCACTTTCTCCTCTATGTGTTTGTCTAATCTCACTCTATCATCCTCCTACAGGGCCCACATAGATAATCCAGGATAATTTTCTCATTTCAAGATCCTTAATTTAATTACATCTACCAAAAGTTTATCATATAAGGTAACATTTACAAGTTCCCAGGATTAGAACCCAATGTCTATGTGTAGCCATTATTCATCCCACTACACATAATAATGTCTAAAGGAAATAAGATATATAATCATCTCCATAGACCAAGAAAATGCTGAGAAAACATTTGACAAAATTTAACACATATTTATCATAAAACAACTCCTATATGTAGGAATTGATGGATACTAGCTCAACATGATGATTGGTCCTATAAAAGGAAAATATCTTGGACCCCCAGAATCACTAAGCTAAAGGGAAAATTCAAGCTAGGAACTGCTCAGGGCAAATGTTCCTCCCATTCTATATTTAAAGTTATCCCTCTCCTCACTGAGATAGATGCATATTCTGATTGCCTCCTTTGGAAAGGCTTATCAGAAACTAAAAAGAATTCAATCATTTGTCTCACACCTCTCTGTGACTTGGAAGCCCGTTGCCTGCTTTGAGTTGTCCCCTCCTTTCTGGACAGAACCAATGTACTTCTTACATATATTGTTTGATGTCACATATCTCCTTAAAATGTATAAACCAAGCTGTGCCCCGACCACCTTGGACACATGTCATCAGGACTTCCTGAGGTTGTGTCGCAGGTGCACATCCTCAATCCTGGCAAAATAAACTTCCTTTTTTTTTGTTTTTTTTTGAGATGGAGTCTCGCTCAGTCGCCCAGGCTAGAGTGCAGTGGTGCAATCTCGGCTCACTGCAAGCTCCACCTCCTGGGTTCATGCCATTCTCCTGCCTCAGCCTCCCAACTAGCTCGGACTACAGGCACCCGCTGCCATGCCTGGCTAATTTTTTGCATTTTTGGTAGAGACGGGGTTTCACTGGGTTAGCCAGGATGGTCTCGATCTCCTGACCTCATGATCCACCTGCCTTGGCCTCCCAAAGTGCTGGGATTACAGGCCTGAGCCACTGCGCCCAGCCAAAATAAACTTTCTAAATTAACTGAGACCTGTCTCAAATTTTGGGGGTTCATAGTCCTGAAGTCATTATCTTATTTAATGGAGAAGCAATGGAGATGTTTCTACCAACATCAGAAGCAATACATAAATTTCTACTATCTCTGCTACTGTTAGAGATATTAGCCAGTGTAATTAGACATGAGAAATCAATGAAAGGCAGAAGAGTGACTCAATGAGTGGTAAAACTCTCTATATTTGCAGATGATATAATAATATATGTGGAAAATCCCAGAGAATCAATAATAAAACTAATTCAAACAATAAAATAATTTACTGAAGAAGAAGCATGTAAAATCAACATAAAAATCAATAGCCTTCATATAAACAAACAATAAACAGGGGACACAATGGTAGAGAAAACACCATTTAAACAGCATCAAAATATAGTAAGTACTTACAAATAAATTTAACTTGAGGTATGAAAACCTATACATGGAAAATATCAAAACACTCTTAACAGACAGTAATAAAAATTTGAATAAAAGGAAAGACATCCCCCTGTTTTAGGATAGAATCATAGCATTGTGAAAATACCACTTCCCCCTAAGTTAATTTATAAATGTAATACAATTCCATCAAAATATGAACAGGCTATTTTCTGGAGTTAGAGATTGTGATACTAAAGTTCATACAAAAAAAAAATGACATGTAAAAATAACGTAGAAAAACACTGAAAAAGAAAAGCTATGGTGATTAGGCGTATCACAAATTAAAACATTTGATAAAGCCTGGATAATTAAAACAGTGTGGTACTGGAGCATAAACAGAGAGTTAGACAAGCCAGTGGAAGAGAATAGTCCAGAATTAGATGAAAATACATATGGAAATTTAGTATATGACAAAAGTGGCATCTCAAATCACTAGGGTAAAACATACCATATAGCAGAATAAACTCCAAGTGGATTACAGATGTAAATATAAAAACTAAAACCACATAGTATAGAAAATAAATGACTACGTTATTATTTAACCTTGGTAAGGAAAAGACTTTCTAACTATGATTTAAATCTAGGGGCAATTTTTTAAAAGATTAATAAATTTGACTGCATTTTTTGTAGGACAAAGACCACCAAAACCAAAATCAAAGACCAATTAACATATTGGGAGAAAATATTTGTGACACAAACTAGAGAAAAAGGGCTAATATTCCTTATACATGAAAAAGTCTTTAAAATTGGAAGGACAAAATCCTGAGGTGAAAATGAGGCAAAGGCATCATTTGAAAAAAAAAAGACAAAGATTCAAAATGGCTTTTAAACATGCAGAAAATGCTTAAACTCACTGATAATCAAGGAAATCCCTTTCTCATTTATTGAACTGGCAAAAATAAAACAAATATGAGAATACATTCTGTTGTTAAGGCTTGTTGGTGAAGCTATGGGGAAATGGGCACTTTCCCTGTTAGAAACACAAATTGGTACAACCCTTTTGGAGGGGTATTAGGCAATATCTAACCAAAGTGCGCATGCATTTCCCTTTTCACCTAGCAATCCCACTTCTAGGGTATGTACCTCTGACAATACAAAATTGCATATGCATAAACTTACTTATTATGTACTGTTTATAGTTGCAAAACACTGGAAACAACTTAAAAGGCCATGCATGGAAGAGTGCTTGAATAAGCTGGTACAATAACATGGAGTACTATACGAATGTATAAAAGAATGAAAAAAGTCTCTAGAGTGGCTATGGGAGGCTTTCCATGACATATTCAGTAAGGGAAAAAAACAATAACAAAACCCAAAACCCAAAATATATGGTTTTGGGTTATGTGATTCTTTGTGTAAGAAATCAGATATCAGAAAACATACAGGTATCTGATTCTTTATGAAAAAAAAAATCAAGAACAATAAACAGGATTTGTGTCAACACAAAGTATCTCCCTCAAAACACTTATCAGCTACAAAGAGAAATACAATAACTATAGTTGTAACCACCCAATGGGTTCTTCCTGCCTGCTCCCCAGAGAGAGCCAATTTATCAAAAGAGGGGAATTTCAATAGAGAAAGCTTTACACATATAGAATTGACTGAACAGGAAACTAGAGTTTTATTATTATGTAAATCAGCCACCCTGAAAATTTGGAGACCATGGTTTTTCAAAGATAGTTTAGGAGAGGGGGGTGGCTACGGAATGGGTGCTGCTGAATGGTTGGGGGTGCAATCATAGGGGTGTGGAAAATGGTCCTCCTGAGCTGCTAAGTTCACTTCTGGGTGGAGTCGCAGGACCAGTTGGTGGTTCTGGGTGGAGTCATCCATTTTCAGAAGCACAAAAATCTGAAAAGTCATCTCAAATGGCCAATCTTAGGTTCTACAATAGTGATGTTATCTGCAGGAGTAACTGGGAAGTTGCAAATCTTGTGACCTCTGGAATAATGGCTGGTAATCATTTATATCTACCTGTTAACACAGTGCAGGTTCCTTTCATCTTCCTAACCTGGTGGTCTTTCATCAGCTTTACACAAAGGTGGTTTAGTTTTGAAGAAGGATATAATCTTTTAAACTATAAACCAAATTTCTCCCAAAGTTAACTTGGCCTAAGCCCAGAAATGGATAAGGCATTTTGGAGGTTAAAAGCAAGATGGGGTTGGTTAGATCAGATTCCTGATCTATTTCACTGTCATAATTTTCTCACTGTTATAATTTTTGCAAAGGTGGTTTCACAATGGAGAAACAAGCAGACACTAACCTAAAGGAGTGCTCAAGGTAAATATCACCATTAATAAGGCATATCAACATCATGAATCCCTTGGCATGATGTGCTGAAAAGGGATATAGTATCATTTCTGCGGTATTCTTACCATAATGGCATAACCTCACTCTAATCATGACAAAACATTAGACAAACTTAAAATGAAGGACATTCTACCAAATTATTAATCAGTGTATTTGTAGGTAAACAGGCATAAGCAGGGCAGGAGAGGGCTCTTCCCTCACCCACTAAAAATGTCAGGTGATGGTTTGGCAATTATCACATTGCCTCTCTGAAAGTGATAAATTGGCAGCCAGCACCAGGGAGAGGCCATTTCCTGATGGTCCACACCTGTTGCACTAAAGTGTGAACTGAATGTAAGTACCAGGGAAACACAACTTCCCAGGCATGTGCATTAGGAGATAAAATGGCAGAGTATGGCATTCCAGGGACACGCCATGAGAAAAGGGAAGAAAGCCTCCAATGGGCATACATACAACCTCCTAAACACAGTGCACATGCTCATCAGCCAAGGGTAAGGATGGCACTGTGCGTGAGGGCAGCCCCCTTTAAGGGAAGAATCATGTGAAATAGGCCAGCCTATAAAGTCCTAGGATCAAGGTTAAACACTGCAATTGACCTTCACATGCCCACTTGGGTGTCTTCCAAGCATACTTTCCTTTCTTTCCTGTTCTAAAGCCTTTTCAAATAAACTCCCACTCCTGCTCTGACAGTTGCCTTGATCTCTTTCTGCTTTATGCCCCTCAGTCAAATTATTTCTTCTGAGGGGGCAAGAATTGAGGCTGCTGCAGACCTGTATGGATTTGCGGACGGTAACTCAGATACCTTCCACTGGTGACAATCAGTATCCTTCAAAAAGTGACAAAGTTATGAAGGACAAGGAAAGACTAGGGAACTGTCGCAGATTGGAGTCAACTAGGGAGAAATACAACTCAATATAATCCAAGGTACTGGATAGACTCCTGAGACAGAAAAATGATATTTGGATCTACAGCCATACCACCCTGAACACACACTGAATCTTGTCTGATCTTGGAAGCTAAGCAGGGTCCGGTCTGGTTAGTACTTGGATGGGAGAAAAATGATATCTGTAGGAAAATTGGTGAATATCAGATGAAGTCTGTAGCTTAGTTAATAATATTGTACCAATGTCAATTTCCTATTCTTGATAATTACATTAAGATGATGAGAGAGCGTCAACATAAGTGGAAGCAAGGTGAGGGATTAAAGGAACACTTTCTAGTATTTTTGCAATTTCTTAAAGTCTAAAATTCATTCAAAATGAAATAATTTTTAAAATGAAAAATAAATAAATAATTAAATGAAATAGATCTCTTCTATTAAGGGTTTTCTAGAAACCTCCATCTTTCCACCACTCTCCTATAAAAGTTTCAAAACATTTTCAAAAATCACTTATCATTATTCTAAAGTGCCAGTGATCAAAAGGGCAGCCTCACAGGTTGCCAAATAATGAAGAAGAGGAGAAAGCTAGAAGGAAGAGGAAGTGGAGCATCTGAGGGAAAGATTTTTAAATGACCTCCTTTGTGTTACTAAATTTATTCATATCCTGGAATGGGCTACAACCATCACAAGGACACAAAAATCATCAGGTAAATTCAAGGACTTTTTAAAAATGCATCTAACCACCTCCTGTCCAAAACATTCAAGCTTAACCTTTCTCCTGAAAATGCAATCTGCTCTTTACACCCTGCCTGCATACCAGATTCTGAGACCTAGATTGCCACAGGAGCAGAACCATCACCTTGTCCTGATTCAATAGGTTCTTGTTGTTACATGATCAGCTTAAGATCCTGGGGTGTGTGGAGATGTGCCTATTCATTACTGAAAGACTTCATGCACAATTTACGTCCTTCACATAATTTTGTCCTTAAAAGCTATTTTCTGAATCCATTTCAGTTATGTTTTCCTAACAGCCATATTAGGAGGTGACTATTGTTTTTGCATATTCAAAGTAAAAGAAATGAGACAAGTATCTCAAAATGATTGAGGTGCTCACAATAAAAAGGTAGTGGTAAAGATAGTACCAGATCTCATACCTGTAGCTTCTGCGCCCTTTTTCATAGTCCAGAGTGTTAGGCAGGGATCTAGACCCGACATGGCGGCGCCACCCGGCGTAGCAGGCCCTTTGTTCAAGATTTCCCTTCCTCTTTGAACACACCCGCAGACTTGCATACGTCAGAGGTTCCAGCTGGGCAACCACACTCCCCCATGACCTGCAGCTCACCTGCATTCCACAAGTTCGTAAACAGCAGTTTCGGTTAACAGTTTCCAAAGACCCCTTCCTCATGACCCTTACTCAACTCCTGCCCTAGTAGTTTCAAGGCCCTGTTTGTACAACCAGCTTCCCTACCTCTCGGGCTATAAATAAGTCCCTACCCTCCTCCCTCAGCTGCAGCGAGACTTCCTCGGCCCACACCTTTGGACTGAGGAATCTCACCCGCGAGTCCTAATAAAGGCTATTCTCACTGCCATTTGCCTTGTGTCTTTGTTCCCGGTTCGGCTCCAGCCTCAGTTTACCTTTACACTGAGGACTGAGCTACTCTAGCAATTGTGTATATGAGAACTAGTGACCACAGTTAATCCAGCTGACATGACACCAGCCATTACATTCAAGTGCAGTGATGTATTTTGCATTGCTTAGCTCTTTCTACTTTTCAAATCCCTCTTCACATATTTTATTGAATTTGATCCTCAAACCACATTGTAATGTAAGTAGAATAGCTATTTCCTTGTAGTAATCATAACATCATGCCATCCAATATATAAATAAAGCCCCTTTACTTACATTGCCTTATCTAGGTCCCACTAAATATATATATATAAAGTAGTAGTGTCCGCATTTTCTAGATAACTGATGCTCAAAGATTAACTGGTCCAAAGACACCCAGGCAATGAGGGGGAAGATGGAATGTAAGAGCAAGTCTTTTGACTCATTATCCAGTCATATTTCCCCCACTGTGCAATAGCTGCATACGAAAATGAGGAAAAGTTACAAGTTTCTGACTGTGAGTCCAAATATGAGTTAACATGTGACTTTATATTAGAGGAGAATCTAATGAGGTCACTATGCTTAGCTGCGTAGCTGCCACTGCTATCCCAGTGGAACTGGGCAAGAATAGAACCAAGTCATGCAAGTAAGAGCAGCACCTGATCAGGCACTGGGCTTGTATTCAGGTCGTTATCTGTATGGATAGCTGTGGTTCCCTGAGGAACCATTCCAAAGACATTAGCAAAGCCAGATAGAACCCACATTAATTCATTGGTTAAAGCTCAGAAATAATCATGAGGTCTCTGAGACAGGTGACAATTAGACATAGGATGGCTCCTATCATACACATAATTTCGCTGAGCCAGCTCTCTATACTTTACTTCTTACCCTAGTATATCTTAAAGATGTGGTTTTCCACTTGCCTAATCCAGGACAGCTGGATTTCATAACTAACAGGACTTTAGACTCGTGCTTCACCTTTCTGCGTGCTGCTAGGTTCCATGATGTCCCAGAGTCTGTGCACTTATGATTTAAAAAAAAAGAAAGAAAGAAAAAGAAAGAAAAGGAAGGAAGGAAGGAA
>NW_012117488.1:4159597-4192340 GCF_000951035.1 Colobus angolensis palliatus
AGAAAGAAAGAAAGAAAGAAAGAAAAAGAAAAAGAAAGAAAGAAAGAGGGACCCGAGGCTGCTGGAGTGACATGGGCATGCGAAGAATTGCATTTTCTCTGGTTCCCGGGTATGCTGAAGATGGCATCCAGGAGAAATCTTCTGGCCATCCCTCAAACTGCCCCACAGCTCAGCGGGCAGCTGGGACTTTACTTACAGTGACATCAGCAACATGATGGATTCCATTGCCAGCAGCCTGGACTCCAGGAGGCGCCCCAGGCGTGGCTGATTTGCACAGGTAGGAGCATGTCCTCTGCGTGGCCTCTGCACTGGAATTGCTTCAAGTCCTTTTCCTCCAGGGCTGAGGGGATTTGTGTGTCGCCTCTGTTTGTTTTCATGTACCTCTGTTTGGGGAAACTTTCAAGTGCGCAGAGCAACATTCTGATAAATAGTGCCGTGAGGAGCCGCGCGGCATCCTGGAGCCGAAGGTCACAAGGAAGAGACCAAAACCGGTAAACTCAGGGGTGTTGCGGCCTGAACCTGTAAATCCAAACAATCTCGCAGTTATGAAATGGAAAGTTTGTGGGGAAAAACAAATGCTTTGGTTATTACAGTGTTACTACATTCATAAAATATATTTCATTGGGGGGAGTTTACACAGGGGGTAATGAGATTTTTGCTTTATACATTATTTATAACCGCTTAATCCAGGTACTGTGGGTTATTTTTTTATTCCTTCGTTTTCACAGCTACAAAACACTTCAGTATTTCTAATTTATTTCTGCTTATAATACAGATGTTCTCAATTGTGTTTCTAACTACATTTCAACCGTTATGATCGCGTTTATTTGTTTGTGTCAGCACACAAGCTGGGGTTGAATGTGCAATACACAATAGTAAGGCTTTAAGAAGCCTGTAAAAAGGCCTCTTGTGCTTTCATTATCAACAAATTAAAATATGCTGCGTGGCACTATCTTTATCATCAGTGGTTTTAATCTTTGGATAATTCCCCTACAGTTGGGTAGGCAGAGCGACAGCCCTCTCTCAGTGCAGAAAGGTTGCATGCCTTAAAACGGCACTTTTCAAGATGACCATTTGGAAGTAACATTTGGAGAACATTTGGGTTATGTCCTCTAACTGAATTTCCAAGCTGTTGGTAACGGACGAAAGAAAATGCAGTCTGTACTGAATACTAAGAAAGCAAGAGTGTAAGAGCCTTGAAGGTCATGTGTAAATATTGACATTTTAATTTTATTTAGTATACCAAATTGGGGCCCTTGCATTGCTTATCTTGCCATAAAAACTCCTCACCCACTTCCATTGCCCTGCAGATTGTCAGGGAAAGATCTGATCTGAGCAGCCGTGAATACTCTTCCTGCCATTGCTAACAAGACTGAATTTTGTTTGTGCAAAATCTGAGTCAAAGGGTTGTTCCTCCCCTCTCGTCTCCATCACAGACTGATGCGCCTGATTAGATAACAGAAATTTGTGGGCTGAATGTTCATGTAGAGACATGAAAGCCAAGATGCAAAAACAGTCAGAGAAAACAGCCTCCCACTCACTCACAGAGTCAAGTCAGGTGTCTAAAACCAAAGTTATTTGGGGAACCAATAACTGGCTAATTTGGCCAGAACACCCTTCTCTGTATCCTCAGCAGCGGCATGAGGAAGAAATACCAGCATGTCCTCAAGCCCTGTACCCTTCTCAGAAACCAGAACTCTACTTGCAGAGCTTAATCAGGGCCACATTCTGAAGGTGAGATGCAGGCGACAGCCAGGTCTCTCCACCAGCAGCAGTGGTTAGACTGCCCCACGTCCTTAACGACTTCTGGGACACAATTGACTGTTGACCTACAACAGCACTGCTTTCCTCTGCCCAAGCGAAGAGCCTGAAGAGCCTTGCTCATGTACAATAGGCTGGCAGTTTGGTAACTTGCCAGAGGCTCCTGTCTCCCTACAGTGAGGTCACCAGAATCACTTCCCTCCTGAAACACAGTCGACTGAAATGAAGGTCCAGCAGAAATTAGGGGCCAGTGAGTCAAACATGGAGGAACCAGGGCCACTTCCAATGGTCTTTGGCCTAAAAGGTTTTCTCTAAGTGAAAAGAAGAAAATTGAATGTGGGAATAAAATGATCTTTTAATGCTTCATAACTCAACTCTCTGACTTCCCTCAAAAAGAGAGAAATAGTGTAAAAAGCCAACACTGTTTTTTGCCTTCTACATTTGAGTTTCGAAAGGTCCTCCTCAAACATTAATGAACTGGCTTCTGTGCCCAAATAAATGTCATGATTTACACCTCATGCTTATGTTTGCAATCCTAATCACTCTTCCCTATGCCAGCTTTATAAGTCTTGCCCAGTTCCACTATTGAAATAGTACACCTGGATTCAAACAACACTCAAAAACCATGTTTTTTGTTTTGTTTCATTTTTAACTATTACTGAGTGGTAGGGTCAATCCCATTCAAAATTCCCAAGTAGACAAAATCTGTGTCTGTGGCCCTTCTCCTTCCCTTCACCTTCTTGGCAGCCTCCCTCCATTCCTACTGATGAATTTCCAAGCTTCCTGCAGCTCCACTAGTCCTTTTCAACCAATGGAAAGCAACGCAGTTTCCTACATTAGCATATCTGCCTTCGTAAAGTAGTTTAGTGTTTTGCACAAACCAAGAGAACGTTCATTTTAAAAGCAGGAAAGAAAGCCAAAGGAATTAACCATTACAGATGGAGTGTCAGACACCATGGCACCTGGATAAAAAATAATTTGGGGCAGGGGAGTATATTCTCATCATCCCTAATGTAGATGAACCAGTCAAGTCAGTACCCACAAGGTAGGCTTGATAAATCTCAGGACCAGGCCCCTCCACCCCCAGCACACACACACACACCTTTCCACTGTGATGTTTTAGGCATAGTGTATAGTAGAGTGCCTATCTACTCAGAACCTAATGTATTCACCTGAAAGTAAACTAACAAAGTCTGGCTGTCCTGGTGATTCTCAAGACTCTGTTGCCTCCTCACCCAAAAGGAAAGGAGCAGTGGTTTTTTTAAAAATTCAAGAACTCAGTTTAAAAAAATGTGTTACTGTTTCTCTGAAACATCTAAGTTAGAGTGGCACAATTCATTTTTTTTAAATAAAGAATTTGATTAACTCTGGTTAGCCCAGATTTGCTTCAGCCTGAAGCCCAACATCTCCTTTGCAGTGTGGTATCCTTCAGTTGCACAAACTTGAGCCAATAGAGGCAGGAGGGGAGATGGAGAAGACTGGTTTTATTTGAGCTTGTGAAAACGGCTTTTTATCAAGTTCAATGTCATAAGTGTTCTTCCACAGGAAAGTAGAATATACTTTCTGGTGAGCAATAGTTCTTTTTTTTTTTTTTTTTCCTTTTGAGACGGAGTCTCGCTCTGTCGCCCAGGCTGGAGTGCAGTGGCTGGATCTTAGCTCACTGCAAGCTCCGCCTCCCAGGTTTACACCATTCTCCTGCCTCAGCCTCCCAAGTAACTGGGACTATAGGCGCCCACCACCACGCCCGGCTAGTTTTTTGTATTTTTTTTAGTAGAGACGGGGTTTCACCGTGTTAGCCAGGATGGTCTTGATCTCCTGACCTCGTGATCCACCCACCTCGGCCTCCCAAAGTGCTGAGATTACAGGCTTGAGCCACCGCGCTCGGCCAGCAATAGTTCTTTATTTTATAGAAATGGTTCCTAATTCTCAGCAGGTAGAGATTTGAGAAAACAGGGGAGTTCTCCCAAGTCACAAAGAATAATGTGATGGTCAACATGATAGACTATTGTACGCTTTGATAGCTAGTTTCAGACTGATTTTCTGACACATGAGAGAGGAGCAGTGCCTGTTGCCCAAGGAAGGCAATTTGCTGGGAGGAGGAACACAAACATCCCCAAGGGCTACCAGATCAACTGTCATTTTCAAAATTACCATTAAAAGTAGGCTGGTAGGCCGGGCATGGTGGCTCACACCTGTAACCCCAGCACATTGGGAAGCCAAGGTGGTCGTATCACAAGGCCAGGAGTTCGAGACCAGCCTGGCCCACATGGTGAAAGCCCATCTCTACTCAAAATACAAAAGTTAGCCAGGTGTGGTGGCTGGTGCCTGTGGTCCCAGCTACTCAGGAGGCTGAGGCAGGAGAATTGCTTGAGCCCGGGAAGCGGAGGTAGCAGTGAACCAAGATTGAGCTGGATGACAGCCTGGATGACAGCCTGGATGACAGAGTGAGACTCCATCTCAAAAAAAAAAAAAAGATTAGCTCGGGGTGGTAGTAGGTGCCTGTAGACCCAGTTACCTGGAGGTTGAGGCAGGAGAATCGCTTAACCCGGGAGGCTGCAGTGAGCTGAGATGACACCACTGCGTTCCAGCCTGGGCTGCAGAGCAATACTCCATCTCAAAAAAAAAAAAAAAAAAAAAAAAGTAGGCTGGGCATGGTGGCTCATGCCTGTAGTCCTGGCACTTTGGGAGGCTAAGGTGGGAGGATCAGTTGAGGTCAGGAGTTTGAGACCAGCCTGGGCAATATAGTAAGACCCTGTCACTATGAAAAATAAGAAACAATTAGCCACGCATGGTGGTGTATGCCAGTAGCCCAGAAATTCAAGGTTACAGTGAGCTATGGTACCACTACACTCCATCCGGAGCAACAAAGACCTTATCTCTGAAAAAAAAAGAAAAGAAAAAAAATTATTATTAAAAGTAATAAGAAAAAAAAGTAATAAGAAAAAAAAAGTAATAAGAATAGAAAACATAAACTGTGTATGCTAGATTAACAAAACATTTCCCCTACAAAAGGGGGACATTTCAATTTTCCATGAAGTTTGAAATCTATAATCACCTGGCATTATTTCCAGGCAAGTAGAAAAAAATTCATTTGTCTTTTCATCTGGATTAGTTTATCTCCATTAATGTATACATCAGAAACACCTGGGGATTCTGTGGGTTTGGGGAATTTTTTTGTTTGTTTTCAAAATATATGGTAGTATCCCACCACAAATCTATACTAAAATAAAATTTCATAGTGTATGTCAAATAAATGTGCACTTTGAAAAATTCCCCAAGTAAATTTTGAGATTGGCCCTTGATTCAGTGACACTAATATAAACCCTTTCACTTACCTTTGAATTTTGTGGTGACCAATCTTCAGATTTGAAGCCTACACCTTCTTAATGGTCCATGGGGGCACAAAAGGAGAGAGAGTGTAAATTCTGAGGATGACCTTAACAAAAGTGAACACAAGATTAAGAGATGTGAACCCAAAATAAAAGAAGCAAAGAACTCTGTCTTCCCTTGTCATCTTTAACTCTGTTCTATCTCAGTTCTTCTCTGTGTTATTCATAGGCCCTTCTTCCTATACCCACTGTGTAAAGTGATTTACCCCATAGCTCTCCACCCCTTTCACCTTGGATCTCTGGCCAGATAATCTCACCTTTCTCTGTGGTTTCAAAGTCATATACATTTGACTACTGAATTCATCTGCTAGGGCAGCCATAACAAAGTACCACAGACTGACTGGGTGGCTTAAACAACAGAAATGTATTTTCTCACAGCTTTGGAGACTGAAAGTCTAAGAGAAGGGATTTGTGGCTTTGGCTTCTTCTGAGGCCTCTCTCCCTGGCTCTTAGATGGCTGTCTTTACCCCATGTCCTTCCAGGACCTTTCTTCTGTGCTGGCACTTCTGGTGTCTCTTCCCCTTCTTACGAGGGCATCAGTTCTATAGAATTATGGGTCACCCAAATAACTTCATTTTAACTTATTACCTCTTAAAGACCCTAATATGGTTTGGCTCTGTTTCCTCATCCAAATCTCATGTTTAATTGTAATTCCCAGTGTTGAAGGAGGGGCCTGGTGGGAGGTGATTGAATCATGGGGGCAGACTTCCCCCTTCCTGTTCTCGTGATAGAGTTCTCACCAGATCTGGTTGTCAGAAAGTGTGTAGCACCTCCCTCTTTGCTCTCTCTCTCTCCTGCTGGCCATGTGAGAATGTACCTGCTTCCCCTTTGCCTTCTGCCATGATTGTAAGTTTCCTCAGGCCTCCTCAGCCATGCTTCTGGTACAACCTGCAGAATGGTGAGTCAATTAAACATCTTTTCTTCATAAATTACCCAGTCTCAGGTATATCTTTATAGCAGTGTGAGAAGGGACTAATACAGAAAATTTGTACCAAATAGTGGGGCATTACTATAATGAAACCAGAAAATGTGCAAGCTGCTTTGAAACTGAGTAATGGACAAAGGTTGGAGAAGTTTGGAGGGCTCAGAAGAAGACAGGAAAATGAGGGAAGGTTTGGAACTTCCTAGAGACTTGTTGAATGGTTTTGACAAAAATGCTGATAGTAATATGGAAAGAAATAGCCAAGCTGGTCTCAGATGGAGATAAGGAACTTATTGGGGAACTGAAGTAAAGGTCACTCTTGCTATGCTTTTGCAAAGAGACTAGTGGCATTGTGCCCCTGTGCTAGAGATCTGTGGAACTTGCAACTTGAAAGAGATGATTTAGAGTGTCTGGCAAAAGAAATTTCTAAGCAGCAAAGCATTCAAGATGTGGCCTGGCTGCATCTAACAACATACAATCATATGCATGCACAAAGAGAAAATTTGATACTAGAACTTACATTTAAAAGGGAAGCAGAGCATAAAAGTTTGGAAAATTTAAACCCCGCCATGTGGTAGAAAAGAAAATCCCATTTTCTGGGGAGAAATTCAAGCCAGCTGCATTTGCATAAGTAAAGAGGAGCCAAATGCTAATAGCCAAGACAATGGGGAAATGCCTCCAAGGCATTCCAGAGACCTTTGCAGCCGTCCCTCCCATCACAGTCTGGAAGCATAGGAGGGTTATATGGTTTCATGGGTCAGGCCCAGGGCCCTGCTACTCTGTGCAGCCTCATGACATGGTTCCCTGTATCCCAGCTGCTCCAGCTCCAGCCATGGTTCAAAGGGCCCCAGATATGTCTTAGGCCACTGCTCCAGAGGGTGAAAGTTGCAAGCCTCATGGCTTCCATGTGGTGTTAAGCCTGTGGGTACACAGAGGGCAAGAGTTGAGGCTTGGGAGCCTCCACCTAGATTTTAGAAGACGTACGGAAATGCCTGAATGTCCAGGCAGAAGACTGCTGCAGGGGCGGAGCCTTCATGGAGAACCTCTCCTGGTGCAGTATGGAGGGGAAATATGGTCTTGGAACCTCCACACAAAGTTCCCACTAGGGAATTGCCTAACGGAGCTTTGAGGAGAGGGCCACCATCCTCCAGACTCAGAATGGTAAATCCACCAACAGCTTTAAGCTCCATTATTTTGGAGCTTTAAGATGTAATGACTGACTTGTTGGGTTTCAGACTTGCATAGGACCTGTATCCTTTATGCTTTGGCTGATTTATCCCTTTTGGAATGGGAGCATTTACCCAATGCCTGTACCCCACGTTGTATCTAGGAAGTAACTGTTAGACAAGGAACTACGCCCGGCCTTCACCCTTACACACACCCGCAGGCTTGCGTGCGTCAGAGTTTTGGTTAGGCAGCTGCACTCCCTTGTGACCTTTCTGCAAACCTATAAACAGCAATTTTGGTTAAACAGTTTCTAGAGACCCCTTCCTCGTGACATTGCAGTTTCAAGACCCCCCAGGACTTGTTTTGCACAACCAACTTCCCCATCGCTCGAGCTAGAAAAGGTTCCTACCCTCCTCCCTCAGTGCGACTTCCTCAGCCCATGCCCTTGGACCGAGGAACCTCGCCCGCAAGCCCCAATAAAGGCAATTCTCACTGCCATTTGCCTTGTGTCTTCGTTCCCAGTTCGGCTCTGGCCTCAGTTTACCTTTATAGTAACTAACTTGTTGTTGATTTTGCAGGCTCATATTTGGAAGGGACTTAACCTTGTCTCAAATGAAAATTTGGACATGGACTTTTGAATTTATGATGGAAAGAAGTAAGACTCTGGGAGACTGTTGGGAAGGCATGACTGTGTTTTGAAATGTAAGAAAGACATAAGATTAGGGAGGAGCCAGGGGCAGAATAAAATGGTTTGGCTCTGTGTCCCCACCCAAATCTCACATCTAATTGTAATTCCCAGTGTTGGACGAGAGGCCTGGTGGGAGGTGACTGAATCATGGGGGTTGACTTTCTTCTTGCTGTTCTCGTGATAGAGTTCTCACAAGATCTGGCTGTTTGAAAGTGTGTAGCACCTCCCCCTTTGCTCTCTCTCTTCCCTGCCAGCCATGTGAAGATGTGTCTGCTTCTTCACCTTCCACCATGATTGTAAGTTTTCTAAAGCCTCCCCAGCCATGTTTCCTGTACAGCCTGCAGAACTGTGAATCAATTAAACCTCTTTTCTTAATAAATTATCCAGTTTCAGATATGTCTTTATAGCAGTGTGAAAACAAATTAATGCAAACCCATTTCTAAATACAGTCACATTCTGAAGCACTGGGGGTTGGGAATTCAACATATGAATCTGGGGAGACATGGTTCAGAACATAACAACTTCCAGTTATATAAGTTTAATGCTACATGATGACTGGCTCATATATTTGAAAAACTTTCACATGAACAGGGACAAGACAAGGACCAATGTGTGAAAGGGAAAAGCTGAAAATTTCAGCTGAACAAAAGGAAGACCTATGTGACAATGAGGGGAGTGTAGTTATTACAGGCTGCATTCCCTGATAGTGTGTCCCTGCCACAGGAAGGGCATAGCAGAGGCTGAGTGGACCACTATTGTGCCTGTCTTTGGGGAAATCCAGCATAATCCTCCAAAATCCCTTTTCCTCTTTTAATTTGATGACATTAATGAAGGAATATGAGCTCACAGGGATTAAATCAAGATGATTAAAACAAAGAAGTAGAAAATATGATAACATGTCTACAGTGTGTCTATAAACATGGCATAATCAGATACGAGAAAAAGGATTTTTGTGAAATCTTAGAGTCACACCCTCCCTGATATGAGCAATACAATGGCAAGCAAGATAGGAGAGGATGCGCTCTGTATCAAGAATGCTGAGGCCTAGGGTAAAGCTGGTAGGTAAGGGTGGAGCAAGATCAACTAAGAAGCATCTTCCCATGGAGAAAACTGTCACTCACCAAGTGGATGTCCATGGCAATCTAAGTGGAGATTTTCCCAAAGGGACAACAAATGTCAGAACTCAGGTGATTTGATATCAACAAATCTTCCTGAGAGCCACTTGGGAGACTATCTAATGGCATGAGTTAGCATCAGTGGACTAGGGTTGGAATATCTGACTTGAAAGCAAATTCCTCTGTGTACACTAGTCAGCTGACCTAAGGTACGTCATTGCTTTCTCTGAGTCTCAAACTCCTCATCTGTAAAACAGAAATAATACGGCCTTATCCTGACATCACATTGTAAAAATTGATGAGATTTAACTATGAATTTGCTATGACTTTAACCATGTAGTTTAATTTATGTAACTGTGAATCGTAGACTATTATTCAAATATGTGGTATTAATATTATTGTCGTGTTTTTATTTTGCCCAAGGGTGACTGCCAATACTGTGTACTATAAATGTAAGTGAGCTCCTCATTAGATGCAGCATGAAAGGCTTTGAGGGGTGCCCTTTGATAATCTGATTCACTCAAAAAGAAACAGACTTCATAGTTACAATGGGCAAAGTAATCCAGTGGAGGTCTTCATATTCCAAAATGCCCCTGGGAGATACAAAGGAATAAAAAATTAAGAAATTCCATACATCAGGAGGATAAGAGGTCTTGAGGTTCTTTCCATGGATAGTGGTTTCAGACGTTACTATGCATTGGTTCTGTCCAAGATGCTTATTACAGATGAAGGCTCTCCTTCACTAGAAGCCCACCCCATCCTGACTCTTGATTACATGGTTCAGTAGGACAACACTTTGAAAAAACATTTCCCTGGAGGGTGAATTCAGACCCTCAGAAGAGGGATTCCATGCTTCATACAACACTATGGAGGCTTTGAAGTGTTTATCACACTTGGGTTCTATTGGCAACACCCAGGGGTTCTATTGGGTTCTATTGGCAACACCCAGGGGTAACTTGGAGTTTCCTTAGGGTTCCTCTCCAAAATTTCCATGTACTTAACTCCAAGATATGTCAAAATAAGCATTCAAGCTAAGTTAAAAAGTGGTGCTTGTTAGGCAAAACAGCTTCAAGACAATGCCCTTGATCCTTCCTCCTCTCCAGAGTGCCACCCTAAACCCCTCTACCTAGAAATTTTGGATTTGCCAATTGCCCAGAAGGATGAAAGCCACACAGTGCAATCATTGTCAAGTCCTGCTGAGCTGTGTGGGAGCTGGCATATGTGGAACTGCCTGAGCTTCTCAGGGGCCTCCTCCTGGCACATCTAGCTCAGATGAAACAGAAGGCCTCAAAGCCCCACCCACCCGACCCAACCCACCTTCATTTATACCAGTTCACAGAAAAATAAGGAAAACAGACAAAGACCATATCTGGAAGATATCTGCAAAGACCTGAAGCCCTAAATAGGAAACTGAGAAATTTGTGGGAACCTTTAGAATTTTGATCTCTTCATACACACTGCTAGTCACTGTTACTCTGTTACTGAGAAAGTAGCAAGACCAGCTTTTCCCGTTCATTGTCATCTGCCCTTGACATGTTGGACTCACCTGCTGTGTCTCCAGATCATGCCCATGGCCTCATGCAGTCTAGGGATCTCCACCAACAGCTAGATCCACCTGAATAAAGGAAATTACTAGAATCAGTGAGGGACAACTAACATCAGGTGACATTTTAAGGTAAACTCTTTTATGCCTATACTACTTCTGTCTTTACTAAGTATACTTGTAATCTGATCAGTAGAGTATAAGTAGCCCACTCTCTCATAATATTTTTGTAGGAATCAATACAGTATAACCAAATTGGTGTCAATAGGTTAGACTCCTTATTTGTAAGTATCAAGGGTTTTCATTTCTTCATTGAAAAACTATTGGTTTACATCATGCCATTTGACTTCCGGTTCAAGTGCTTTCAAAGAAACTGATTTCTTAAAATGCATCCTTGAAAGCCTGACAGTCTAACAGTTGAAAATCTATGTCAAGACCATATGGCAGACTAAAGATGGGTGAGAAGGCAAGGGATGGAGGTAACCAAGGACAGTGATACTAAGTATACAAATAGATGTTTTTGAGCCAAAGCTGGAAGAGCAAATGGAGCAACTACTAATAAAAAGTGGGCATGTACATTTTGATTTCAATGTTTAAAAGTAGCCCAGTGTTCCATTTAAAAAAAAAATGCTGCCACTATTCAAAGAGAAAATGTGTAAAGTGTATGTGTGTATTACATTAAGAATAGAGTTCCACTTCAATTTCTGCACTTTGTAAGCAATAATCCTTGTGATCTTTCGTTTGTGCAGTTTCATAGTCTACAAAACACTTTCACAAATATTACTTATTCACCTAACAAGCATTTATTGAGTTTCTCCTCACCACCAAGCAATGTGCCAGACACTGGAGATACAAATATCAAGAGATAATACTTACCTTCAATAAGTCCACAGAAGCAATCTGCAATCTCTTACTCTGAACAAATTTAAGGAACAGAAAAATCTTTGCAAAGATCAGAATGGGAAGATGATTTTTTAACATACAATGCCGCACTGCAATCCAGATTTCCAAAACCTTAGGAATGATAAAGGAGAGAAAAAGATCACAAATTTCCCAATATTTTGAGAAAGCCATTGTACTGCCTCTCATCCATTAGACTCCATTGCTAATCACTGGAGTTCCATGCAGTTTAAGGGGGCATTCCTCCAATGCGTTTCTGAAAGTTTCTGGGGGTATCCTAATACCTATAGACATCTCCATTTGCCATACACCTGGGCTGAAAGGGGGTAGTATTCTCTCCCCTTAATTGTAATAGGTTAGGCATTTGATTGACAAATTGTGTACTTAACTTAAAAAATAATTGAGGATCAGCTATGATGTGTCATGCACTGATTGGAATTACAAGAGATGAGTAAGTCCATGCCCCATGATCACAAGTAACCGAGGAAGGGAGAAATATTTACAAAAAGCTAGGTCAAATAAAATGTAAAGCAACTGCTCTCCAGCAGTGGGAAGGGCATGCCCTAGGGCAGATTTTGCACCCAGCTAAACTTCCCAACCTCTGACTCCTGTCTTTACCATGGTACACACGGTAGGATGAGCATCCGAAACAGACAACTGACATGCTTTAGGCACTGTGTTGTTTGCACTTAAATTCTTCAAAGTTCTGGAATGGGAATATGTCCTCTGAGCCCATTAGGAAGCAAGCCAGCCTAATTTCACTTTTTAAAAGAAGTCACATCAGATTCATCTTATTTTGATAGGAATATTGAGTTAGGTGACTAGAAAGATATAGCGAATCTTGACTTGAACAAGAATTCTGAGAAAGTCTCAAGATTTCTTGCTAGTCAAGTTGGAAAATAATTTGTACCAAATGATACCACACAAGATGAATTCATAATATTTAAATGACAGTGCCCTAAGGGTGCTGGTAAGCCTAGAGGAAAGTTTCTAAAGATATTTCTTAGCCTGTGCCCTTAGCTCTGTATTATCCAAACATGTTACACAACAATTCAGAGGAAGGTATAGAAATCACGCACAATTAAAACACCAATGAATGTTTAAAATCTCAGAAAATGGCAAATAACTGGCACTGTGCTGGCTCATGATAAATATATGTTTGACTTTCTAAAATGAATGAATGAATGAATGGCTTATACAGTTTTGAAAAGGAACTAATGCTAAAGAAATCACATGTAATGGGATAAATTTAAGATCCTGCACTAGTATCCAAAACTAAGTATTAAAGCACAACACACAATAGGAGAGATTTTACTGAGCAGTTTTACTGAAGATAGTCATTCCCCATCCCTGCGGAAAAAAAAAAAAAAGATATGTAAACAAAACAACTCATATCCTACCTTTAGACTGCATTAATAGAAACACAAAACCTAAAATGAAGGAGATGATAGTTTACTTTGCACTATCAGGTCACATCGGGAGTGTTTTGTTCAATTCTGGGTGCTACACACTGAACTGATTTCAGGAAAAATAGAACGGTGAATAGGCTAAACAGCATGTGATGTGAGAAATAATTTATTATGCGTGATTATCATCATAATCATAAAAAGAACTAAGTGCCAAGTGCTTTACATGCATTTTCTCATTTAGTTCTCACAACACTTTGCCTATGAGGCAAGTACTATTATTATCCCCATTTCACAAAAAGAAAATAAAGGCTGAGAGAGGCCAGGCAACTTGCCCAAAGTCAGAGAGGTGATGGGGGGTGGGCAGCCATGAATCTCAATGAGGATTCTCTTGTTCTAGAGCCAACACACATAGCAAGGGGAGACAGAGCCGGGTGCAGTGGCTCATGTCTGTAATCCCAGAGCTTTGAGAGACTGAGGCAGGAGGATCACTTGAGGCCAGGTGTCCAAGACCAGCCTGGGTGACATAGCAAGACCCTCATCTCTACAAAAAACTTAAAACTTAAAAATTAGCTGATTTGGTGGCACATGCCTATAGTCCCAGCTACTCAGGAGGCAGAGGTGGGAGGACTGCTTGAGTCCAGGCATTTGAGGCTGCAGGGAGCTGTAATCATGCCACTGCACTCCAGCCTGAGTGACAGAATGAGACCCCGTCTGAAAAAGAAAAAAAAAGAGGAGAAGACAAATATTAGAAAGACTACCACTTGGAAATAGGATTGGTGCATAGTCATACTGACTATAAAAGGGAGCACTAAAACCAAAGAATGGGAAAATTGGCCCATTATGTGGAAAAATGTACAGTAATTCTTTTAGGTGTCTCACACAGATCCCTTCCCAGGCTTTTCCACCCCATTTCAAATCAAATTGACTATTTCCTTGAACAAGGGCAATTATATTAATTGCAAAGAGTTTTCTGTTTTCCATCTACCAAAGTTTACAGCTCAGACTTTTAAGGTAGTGTCTTTCTGTTGGCCACATTTCTACGTTTCTTTCTATTTCCGTTCCTATTAACTACTGCACGGATCTGAGTAATGCAAATATTAGAGATGTTAGCTTTGACTTTACAAAATATATCAGCTATAGCTGCCCTTGAAAGCCAGGACTTGCTCCTTCCCTTGGTGCCACCTTGAAACCAGGATGGGAGATTTACAGGTCACCCTAGGTTTTAAAAAGAAGCCATCCATTTCCAAGTTGCAATCTACTTGAAATAATCTCCCCAATTACGTGGAAGTAATTTACTCTATATTTACTTTCGGCTTTGGACTATCAAATATCTCTTCCTCTTACCCCCAGGGCCAGCAGCTGGGATTAAAAAACTTCTACTACCTGCCTTGCTAGGGCTGCATTATTTAACTCTTTCATGCCTATTTAAGAGCAGGCAAAATTTGCACCAAATGATAACTGAAGTCCCCACTAGCCCTAAGATGTATTATTTTACATTAACCTTATTTATTTTAGATGTAATCTATTTCCAAAACTGTTTATTATTTTTAGCAAAAATTTTTTTCAACAGCACTGAGGCTGACCTACATAAAGTTAAGCAGTTGAAAGTAAAATATTTAAGGAAGAAGTTGGCCCATGCAATGCCAAACTAAAGAGTAGACGTATTGTTTATTCCAGGGTCAGACAAAGCTCAAGTGGTGCTAAACCTAGAGGTCCGTTCCGTCGGATCAAGTCTCACTTTCCACACGAATGGAATGCCACCAAGAAGGCAGCCAGGGGACTGTTTTGTTTCTAATTCCCTGTCCTGGGTGTAGCCCTCCAAATCTCAGTGCTTCCTTGTGTTCAACTTCTTACGGAGAAGAAGAAAAGTCTTTTAAAAGTAAATCTTGGCCCCTCATATCTCGGAGCCATGGGTGAGCCTGACTTGCTTTTGTTTATAATAGTAGACTACCCTTTAGAGTTGTTTTAGGTTTACAGGAAAGTTAGGCAGAAAGTACGAAGAGTTCCCATATAACCTCTCCCTACCCTACCCCTACTCCCACAGTTTCCTCTATTATTAACATCTTGCATTAAATATGACTCTTTTTTTTTTTAAGACAAGGTCTTGCTATGTTGCACAACCTGGACTTGAACTCCTGGGCTCAACCTATCCACTTGCCACAGCCCACGGAGTAGCTGGGACTACAGGAGCACCCCATCAGGCCCAACTGGGCGTGACTTTTTGACAGAGTAGTCCAGGTTTGCTATTCTTAAGTTCCCTGACCTTAAGATGGGCAAAGAACACTGTAAGGCCCATCCCTGTTCCAAATAGGACTCACTCAGTCTGTAGTCCTTAACCAGCTTCTAGGGCCAAGCCATTCCTCCTACTAAGAAGCCTTTGTCACAACAACAGGAACCTGACCCAGAGGCAACCTCCCCTAAAAACAAGCCAGACAAGGAAGGGGGCAGGGAGCAGACAGCAGGAATGGGCTCTGGCGAGGGCCTGAGGACAGCAAGTTTCAACACGGTACTTTGAAGAAATTCTTGGCTACATTATCTTATTTAATTACAGTGGCATAATCCTTACATGGCCAAACTATTTATTAAAAACAAGGCTGCGCAACAATTCAGCAAATGTCACGGTGCTGTTACTAGTGAAAGTTGCTCCCACAAACCGCTCTTTCGGGGTGTGTTGTGCTAGGAAGAGCCTTTTCCGGGTGCCTGGCCCTTCTTCTGCACCAGTTTTTAATTACTAATGAATTAAACTTTCCAAGAAGATAAGAATAATGTTGTTTTGTCTGCACACAGATTGCATGACTAACGAGGACGATATAAATAAAACCATTCCAAGCTTTATCTGAGGGTGGACAACAGTGCCTATGTTCAAGAGAAGCCTGGGACAGCTCCCACACAAGATTAGGTTGTTATTGCGGAAGCTGAGACTTGCACACTGTTAAAAGCCCGAGCTAATATGTTCGCTTAAGATATTATGCCTAATTATGCTATTTGTCAGTAAGGGAACGTGTTCCCCAAATCTTAAACTACCCTGATGCACCAGTGTGGGTCTGAGCTCTATAAATAAGTCAAGTGGACTCTGTAGGATTCTGAGCTAACTATGCTCCATGGTGTTTATGAAAATGGGTAAGATCCGATCCTGGTGCATTCTCTACCTTCAGGATGATATGTATTCCTGCTTGGACCGGTAGCTATCATAACAAATATATGTGAGGAGAAATGTTGGTGCTTTTATTTTTGGAGACTTACCATAAAAATCTGCAAACATTTCTTATAAAATACAGAGTTATCTGTCCATCAAGTTGTTTGGGGGCACTGAGGAAGGAGATATTTATTTATGAGTTTGTTTTCAGTTCAAAAAAGGAATGCCTTCATGAGCAGGAGAAATGACTGAGGTCTGGAGTTCTGAGTCATGATTTGGGCTTGGCTCATGGCTTTCGGAGAGTTGAGCATCCTGTGGTTAATGTTTCTTGTCTCTATAGGGGTGTGGTGTGCTACGATAAGAACACTAGCCTTGTTTTGGCTGAATGTTGAGTGCAAGGATCCTTTGCTGACGAAAGACCATCTAGAATGGCTAGAAATTCAGAATGGCTAGAAATGTATGTGTTGTGTGTGCCTTTCTCTTTGTCCAAACCCTAACCTTAATTATGTGTGTGTGTGTGTGTGTGTGTGTGTGTGTGTACGCACACATGGTCAAGTCAAGCAGGATAGAAATCTAAGGCACTGGTAGCCCATTGGGATGCCTTTGTCTGGGCTTTGCTCACCATCAGCCAAGAGGCTTCACAAATTAATTTAATTTGATTAACGGGAGATTGAAATCCCACACCAAGATCTTAGGAAATCTCATGGTGAATTAAGTCACTTGGATCATTTCATACCTCAAACTTTCTGTGGCTTCCGGGGAGAATCCATGATCTCCAGGAGTTGGTGAGGCAATCGCTCACCCACAGACACATCTGGACTCTGACTGCAACAGGTAGAATCTTGACTCTGTCCAACCATCCACATCTCTACTCCCAGCCTCTTTCCATATATTTTCCAAAATACTTAAAGTCACCCTAAATGCCCCTCTTAGCACTTAACGCTCAGTATCATCATTTAAGCTCATTTTACAATTTTTTAACGTGTCTAGAAGTGTGCTCATTATTTCCTAAAACTATATCCTTTTCCCTGCATCCCACATGTCTTCCTAGAGGATGCCCATTCTCTCCTCTCCCTTCCATCAGAGCTCTAACCAAAGCCCATGGTTGCTCCCTACTCTCTGACTTCAATTCCTCATTCTTCCTCATTCTCGCTTTCACTGATGCATGCTCTTATCCTCTTATCACCTCAGTTCGCCTAGTCTTTCATCATTCTAACCCACTCATAAATACTATTTGTATTTGTTTACACACTCAATCAAGAACTTTTTACTGTCATATCTGGCTCAACATTTTTCCTGTCTCTGTGTCAGTTTGGTTCCCTTTTTTTTTCTAAGTGTATCATCCACTATTCATCCTTTCATCTGTATCCATCTTTCCATCCATCTACTTCACAATTATTTATGGAGCACCTAATGGGCGCCATGGACTGCTTTAAGCACTGAGAATAAAAGGTGAATAGGTGGCAGTCCCTATTCCCAAGAAGTTCACAGGGGAGGATGGATGTGCATGCATCACATGTGGTTAATTACCTGGGTGTGGTAAAGGCAATGAGAGAGAAGTACAGAGGACTAGTACAGACCAGGACAGGGGAAGGCAATCAGAGCAGTCAGCTCCTCCTCCCCAGTCAGGCTGGTCTTCCTGCAAAACCATCATGCCTCAGTTCATGGCTTTCCATGCCGCGTACCTGAAACGCCCTTTCTATCCAAATCTTGGCTATTTTACAAAATCATAGTCTCTCAGGTTTCAGTAGTCATCTCCATACCACGCTTACCTCTATCTCTGGGAACTTTTAGACGTATCATTCATAGCACCGAATTTAGGAATTGTTTGATACATGATGCTTTGCCTTCTCAAATAGGTTACGGCTTCTAATTTAAGGAGATATTGTGTCTCCGTGCTTCTTTTGTGTTCCTTACAATGTGCTACCAAAAACACTGAATTAAAAAACAGCACATGGATAATTCATTCCTAGATTTTCCTGACCATCTTACCTTTTCCACCAACATGAGTAACACCTTATCTATACATAGTAGGCACTTAATAAAATAAAGACATTGTGAGACATTGGAAAGAATAAGGATTTCGAACTCAAGTCCAAATTCTAATTCAATTTCTCTGGCTGTTTGGACTTAGGCAACTTTATCTTTCCTGAGCCTCAGGTTCCTTAAATGCAAAATGAGGACTAATAACACAAGCTTTATTTCTATTTAGGAAACAATTAAATGAATCTGTATATGTAAAATGCCTAGTACTGTGCTTTGCACACATTAAGGAATCAAAACATGCTAGATCCTGTCCCTCCCTCTATTCTTCCTCCCCTCTCCATCCCCACCCCTTCATGCCAGGCAAAATTTTGCAAGAAGTAATAGAGACATTTAAAACTTTAACACCTGCATGCTTTTGGTTGCAAAACAGTGCTTAAGCTTTTCTCAAACACCCAACATAAAGCCTGGGAAGGACCTAGATTGTGTTCATCACACTCATCTTGTCACAGGGAAAATCTTGGTGTATGTATTACTCAGTCTTATTATGTGGGCATAAATGTGATAAAAGTTCTGTGATCTTTGAATTCTATGGCTCTCAAAAACATGTGACACACTACATTTTTTACTGCCCTTCGTCAGTCAGCTGATTTTGAGACCTAGGGAAACCTCTGTACATTTTTTGACCCACAGAAAGAGTTAAAGACTCCTACTACAAAAGGACTCAGTGTTCTAACTCTAAATGTCATGGGAACATGGCCTGGAAAGGCTGAGGGCCATTGCATTACACAATTACCTATTTACTGGAGACAGTATATTTAATAACTAATCATCTAATCTAATAATACTGAAGAATATCAGACTCAAAGGTCAAGTGTTTAAGATTAGGGAGAAAGCAGCCTTAACAGTACATTTTAAAGAGCCTTACAGATCAACAAGTCAGCCTTAGAGCCTGCCATGCAACCACCACTTTCAGGCCCTTAGGGGAATCAGAAATGTCACTATCTTTCAAACTTAGAATATTGATTATATCCACTCTACTCATAGGGGCTTTATTCCATGACAACTCCGAGTTAGCAATTTAAGAAAATGATTTCATCCTGTATAATGCCAGATTAGCTCGATGATGAAAAATGTTACACTAGATGCTCTTCAATACACACTTGAGAGCTCTTACCCAAAATGTTATTTTCCCTCTGGACTTTCCTGTGTTGATAAGTTCTGTTTGCTTCCAGTTGTGGTTCCCTCTTCTGGATCTTTTTCTCAGACACCTAAGTGATCATCATTCCTAGAGATATTCACAGTACAAATTCTTTATTTTCAAGTTCTGAAAATCTCATACTAAAAAGTTACCCTTTATTTCTCATTTTTAAAAGCCTGAATGGGCACTCTTCCTCATTTTTCATGAAGTTAAAGTCTTGTCACAATTCAGATTCCCTAGATGAATCCCTTAAAGAATCACCACGCAGTGTTGAATCTCCAGTGTGCACACCTGACCAGCAGGACATGTATGTTTATTCCAAATATTTGAGATATTTTCCTTGATCTTTTCATACGTTGCTCTCACTTCAGTCTCCTGATGGCTTTAAATCTTGGTACTTTGCTCACAATTTCTCAGAGTAAAATATTTTTAGAGAAAGATCTAGACATCTCTGCTTTCTCTAGGAAAAACAAAAACATAAAACCTGAAAACCCTGCAACTCTCAGGATAGACTGGATTATGCTCAGGTAACAAATTAACCCTAAAATCCCAGCGGATCATCAAAACAAAGGTTTATATTTTGTTTCACCACACACTCATCACAAGTTAGCAAGATACTCTACTCCTAGGGTTACTCAGGCACCAGGAGCAACTCCAGGTAGTTCCCAGGGACCCAGATTGAAGGTGATTACACCATCTGGTCATATCCCTACTGTAGAAGACAAAGAGGACCTCATAGCATTCTTCTATGCCTAGGCCCAGAATGAACATCATCCCACTTCAGTTTACAGCCCATTAGCTAGTGCAAGTCACAAATCCCCTAAATGCCAGGAAATGTGGTCTTTCCTGTGTGCAGACATAAGAGAACAAAAAAAGTGTGCAAACACCTGCACATCACCATTGACTACATTAAGATTTTATGCTTCAAGAAGAGTGAAGCTAAGAGAAAAGGCTGAACATAAAGGAAATCTCTAAACCTGGACACCCAGTGGATCCAGAATAACCAAAACAGAATTAAAATACTTACTGAGTACTTACTGAATACTTTTGTCAAGATTAACGCAAATTTCTATTCTGCCTTTAATTCCTTGATTTTTAAAAATATTTTGAGACTTTTGCCAAGCATGTACATTTTAGGTTATAAAATAATTTCCAAGGCCAGGTACGGTGGCTCATGCCTGTAATCCTAACACTTTGGGAAGCCAAGATGAGAGGATCACTTGAACCCAAGAGTTCAAGACCAGCTTGGGCAACATAGCAAGATCCAATCTCTACAGAAGAGAATAAAATTTTAAAATTAGGAGAGCATAGTGGCATGTGCCTGTAGTCCCAGCTACTCAGGAGGCTGAGGTGGGAAGATCACTTAAGCCCAGGTGGTTGAGGCTGCAGTGAGCTTTTGTGTCCAGAATTGGTTCCTTTTGGTGGGTTCTTGGTCTCCCTGACTTCAAGAATGAAGCCGCAGACCCTTGCAGTGAGTGTTACAGTTCTTAAAGATGGTGTGTCCAGAGTTGGTTCCTTTTAGATGTTCAGATGTGTCTGGAGTTTCTTTCCTCTGGTAGGTTCATGGTCTCGCTGACTTCAGGAATGAAGCAGCAGACCCTCTTAGTGAGTGTTACAGCTCACTAAGTATAAGTAGCAGAGAAAATAAAGTCAGTAAAGGTAGTGCTGACTCAAAGAGTGAGCAGCAGCAAGATTTACTGTTAAAAGGGAAAGAACAAAGCTTCCACAACATGGAAGGGGACCCCACGGGCTGCCACTCCTGGCTCAGGTGGCCAGCTTTTATTCCCTTATTTGGCCCCGCCCACATCCTGCTGATTGGTCCATTTTACAGAGTGCTGATTGGTCCATTTTACAGAGTGCTGATTGGTCCATTTTACAGAGCACTGATTGGTCCATTTTACAGAGTGCTGATTGGTCCATTTTACAGAGTGCTGATTGGTCCATTTTACAGAATGCTGATTCGTTCATTTACAATCCTTTAGCTAGACACAGAGCACTGATTGGTGCATTTTTACAGAGTGCTGATTGGTGCATTTACAATCCTTTAGCTAGACACAGAGCACTGATTGGTGCATTTTTACACAGTGCTGATTGGTGCATTTACAATCCTTTAGCTAGACACAGAGTGCTGACTGGTGCGTTTACAATCCTTTAGCTAGACACAGAGTGCTGACTGGTGCGTTTACAATCCTTTAGCTAGACAGAAAAGTTCTCCAAGTCCCCACTCCACCCAGGAAGTCCAGTTGGTTTCACCTGTCACTATGGTGGCACCACTGCACTCCAGCTTGGGCAACAGGGCAAGATCCTGTCTCAAAAAAGAAAAGAAAAAGAAAGAAAGAAAAGAAAGAAGAAAAGAAAAAAGAAACGATCTTCCAAGAAGAAAGGTTGACACTGATTTTTAAATGTGAGGTCAATCACTACTTGGTTCACACTAAATTTTCTAGCAAATCCCGGGTCCCTGATTTGCAAGATTTGTTTCTGATTTGCTAGATTTGCTTCCTGATTTCCTTTGGTTTGCTTCTCTTTGTTCAGAAGATAAATTCACACTCAAAGTAGCACAGTGCCTGACATAGATGTAAATGCTAAGCATATATACCAATGCTTAGGAATAACAAATAAATGAGTGTGAAATTAGAAGCATCTCTACCAAGAATATTTATACAAATATCTAGACTTACACTCCATGCTGCAACAATAAAATCCAAAATCAATGTGTCTTTCCTTTTGCATATGATCGCTAATGCCAAAGGGCAGTACTGATTTCATTAAAAGAAGAATTAGAAAAAAACAACAGAGATTTTTCTGTTTTCCTCCAATTTTGAATCTGTCCTCATTTTCCCATTTTCCCCATTTTCACAGATTCTTATGATAAAGTTTTCATTTCTCAAGGTGCCAACGTCACCCCAGACTCACACAAGGGAACACAACTATGTTATCATCATTGCTTGTCTGAAGGAAGGGAAGTCACCAATCCTCCTTCAAACAGGAAACCTTGTGGAAAATAATTTTGAATGTAGAGCATACCTGAGCAGGAAAAAAATGCTGAACAGAACTGTGCAACGAGTTTCTTCCATGTTGGAAGAGTTTGACTTGCAATTCAGCCATTCTCTGCTACTTATGTAAGAGCAAAGTCACGTCAAAGAAGAAACCAAAATGAAAAGGAATGTTCTCCATTGCAAGAATGACTGAAGGTTCGCCAGTTAAACTTTTCCTTAGGCATGAACATAAGTAATAACCTAACACATCCTGATACTGCTTTGTGCTATGCAGTCTGCTAAACATACTACATGCATTATGGTTCTCAAAAGTGGAAGTAATGCTCCCAGTATTTGTGCAGGATAAAATGAAAATATTAAATTATTTGTTTTTATTTTGTAACCTTATTTAATTTACATTTTTTGCATTTTATTTACATCATACTCTATATAGTACATCGGTACCTATATAAAATAAATATGTACTCACACACACATATATGTTGAGAGCATACAAATAGCAGTTTCAGCTCAGTTTATTTTTAGCTGATAAGAAAGAATTATTATTATCATTGTTAATTATCATTATTCCTGTTTACAGAAAAGGAAACTGAGGCTTAAAGAGGTTAAAATGACTTGCCCAAAGTGTCAAAGTTGGTAAATGGCAGAGTTGGAATTCAAAGAGCCTGATTCCAAAGTCTATATAGTCTGGCGTGATCATTAAAGGAATTCCTTGTGTTCAAAGACTGGTGCTTGAAAACCAAGCTCATTTGTGCCTGCAGAAATGCCAATCTCTGGGGTAGAAGAAACGTCATACTTTGATCATCTTCCGCACTGAATTAAGAGGAAAAGCAGAAGAAAAGAAACTGAGGGTACCAATGCCAGACAGTCGCTAGGTAGTAAATGCAAAAGAATTTAAAGAAAGTGAAAATCAAAGGAAAATATCACAACGTTTGGTTGCCACCCTATTATTCCTCACCCAGCCCCTTAATGTCTTTGTACAGAAATCAGATTCCTGGCGCAGGCGGTTCGTTGTTTGAACATGCAGTAATGGACACATCCAGATTCCTAACACCGGGGAGTTCAGAGGCAATCAACATGGATTGAGACACTTAGAGCTTCATCTTGTGCTGATTGAGCACTGAGGGGTATGTATCCCCATGCGGTCCCTAAGAGCTACACCCACGGGAGAAACATTTTACGTTGTTCAAAATACTTGGCGCTATGGTTGTTATCTTCAATTTTCTTAACTAGTAATGAGTGATCCTAGTAAATGTTAAACCAATAGGCACTAGAATCTCTGTAGGATATTCATTATAGAAGGCTGTGAAGCTGAGGAAGAAGTTTGGAGTTTAGGGAAAATTTTTAAAACAACTCTCTATTACAGACGTTTAAAAAAATAAGTGCAATGGAATTCTTTAGAGGTAACCAAGTTTCTCAGGATATCTTTGAGGCAGTGGTAAAGATTTAAGTTTTTAAAATCACTATCAAACCCCTTTGTGCAACATTTGCATAAGTTCTCAAACAATGGGACTGTTTTCATGTAAATTTCTTTTCAGGGAGATTCCTGCTTTCTGAAAGCAGTGTAACTGTAGTTGAGTTATATAAAGTGACATTTTATTGCCTCCTGTGGAAGATGTTTTGCACTAAAGATCTGAAATCTCATGTCTCAAGCTTGGAATTAGATGATCTGTGGCTCAAAATGTGAAAAGAGAAAGTGGAGCCTTTATGTTTTAGTTAATTACTTCTGGCTAAAATGTGGGGAGCACTCCCCGGACCTTCTGGGACTCCTGGAATCCGGAAACCCCTCTACAAAACCTAAAGAATTGAAGCAGTTAACCTCACACAGGAGTGACCACAGGGGAACAAAAAAAAAGCGATTCACAAATCCAAGCCTGATTTCAGTGAGAAATTTTTCTGTGTTTCATAAATCTGCCTTTTTTCTCTAACTGCCCTTGCCACCTAGCAAACTAGAAACAGGGAGACCAAAAATCAGCATAAATATGGAATATGCAATCAGAAATGTGGAACTGTAACTTTCTACCCAGGGGTAGCAAAGCTTTCACCCCCTGGGGCTTCATTGTGAAAAAGAAACAACTCTGCTTGTTTTGTCTTATTGTCCCAGATACTTCTATTTGAAAATTATAGTAAATCAATTAATCAATTTTTCTCTCCCTCCTATCCACGCCCCCTCATTTCTCCAGTTCTCTAATTCTCTAATTCCTGAGTGCTCTAATTCTTGAGTACTCCTAAGGCAGTTCAGCTTACTACAGGATAATTTTTTTGTGGCTGTTCTCAAACTCCATATTCCATTTGCAGAGAAAACTGTTCCTTAATTCTGTTTGAGTTTCAAAGAGAAAAAGCTCATACCAGTTTAGATTACCCACAATCCTCAATGCACATCGAACAAAAATGTCAGTCCTAATGGCAAAGTTCAGGATATAACTGTGTTAGCTAATTTAATCATTTACCATGAAATACCAGTTGTCTTAATCTTATACACAGTTCTTAAGTTGGCTGCATATTTTTGTGTAATTGAATACTGACCCTACACGAAGAATACAAGAATTTTGTTTTTTAGTAAATGTTGTTAGAAATAAAATATTTCTACTGGGGAAAAAAATACATATATATGTTATTAGAAGCACTGTGAATTTTTCTTCAGTGCTTGAAGTGCGACCACTCCAGCAGGCCTGGCTTGTGTTGGTGGCATTCTGCCCTGCCACTACCTCCAGCATATCCACAGACCTTTATTTTTATTATTTTATGATCACATGCAGGATTCTGGCTCTAAGGACTCCATTTGGACTTAGGAAAAGTAGAAGAGCACTCTGAAAACTGGATGGCGGGAAGTGATGAACTGGCATTGCACCTCAACAACACGCTCTGCTTGTGGGCCTTACTCTCCAGATACCTGACGCATTACTGGAGAAGCAAATGCAACAAGGCAAAGATGTCTTCATTTTCCGTCAAAGCAAGGCCTCAACTACAGTGTGATTGAGGCCCTGAATCTCCGCAGCCAGCCGGTCCTACCCCATCAACAGCTGCAGCAAGCAGGGCTGAGGAGGGGAACAGGAGGCGATGGGAGCCAACGAGGGCTAAGCCTGCAGCTCTGTGTGTGACTGGAACAGAGAGAGAGAGGCCAGGGCCGGAGGAAACCCCAGCAGCAAGGGAAAAACAGATTGACTCTCAGTGACTCATTTAGCTCCTGGATTGGACAGATCTCTCCCCTGCTGGCAATTTGGCTCTGCATCAATAGTTCGAATACCAGGCTGAATAGCTTAAAATAATTAGGGGGAAAAAATCTGCAAAACTGCTAGCCATCCAATTCTTTACTCTGTGCTGAAAGACACAGGACAAACGACATCTAGGTTATTAAATATGAAGTCACTGGATTTGCTGCCCATTTGGTCCAAAAGCAGAAAACTGGATAAAACTCAAATTTATAATTCAGTGTAGATGGCCTGTTTGTCCTTGAGGCAATCCATGAATTTTGGCTGGGCAGGCGCTGCGACATGTGGAAGTAATGTGGGGGGAAAGGGGGATGAACAATGTTTGATTTCCCCCCGACTCAGCTTCCACCCCATGGGAAAAAAAAATGAAAATGTCAATAAAGAGTGTGAATGTGAAGAGAAATGGAATCTGAGCCCAGAGTTTAGTAGCTGGCAGTTTAAACTTTATATACTTTAGGCCGACAGGCGGCTGGATTTCCTGTACTTTATATCCAGTGTACAAAAACAGAAGCAACAGGCTCATTTGGTATCAGTAAAGGTCAGTTAAAATTATAGAGACATCCTTTGGAGCAAATCCCCAGTCTTGTATTTGCATATTTATGAACTAGAGATTATGACAGGCCATTCCATTTATTAGAGCAGTGCTGCTATAGTTAATAGTCTGTCAGCATTTCCATTATAAACCCCGTTTTTCAGTGTTTTAATATCTCAGCTGTTAGAAATCACATCAGGCTGAAAAGTGGTCTTCAGCCTCTCAGGCCTCGGCAGGGTGAGCTGGTGGTGGTGGTGGTGATGGGGCTTGGGAAACCAACAAAGACATTTAAATCAAGCCAACAGTTTTTACATTGGATATTAACAGTAAATATAAAATCAAAGATTTGGAGGGGAATTGGTGAATTATTCTCCTCCCTCACCCCCGCTCCCCAAATTATGTTTCCCCTGTCTTATCCTTGTCAGTATCAGGGCTTTCACTCTCTATTTAAAGGGAAGACTCTGGGATTTTAGGGCAAAGATCCAAAGTTTTGACTTGACAAAATAGTTTTCCTTACTTCACTGGAATTGTGGGAGTAGGGGAGAGCATCAAAGTAAAGCAAAGATGAAGACATTCATTCATTCATTCATTCGTTCATAAAGACTTGGCTCATGCAATCATGGAGGCTGGTAAGTCCAAACTCTGCAGGGTAGGTGGGCAGGCTGGAGACTCAGGGAAGAGCTGATGTTGCAGTTTGAGTCCAAAGGCAGTCTGCTGGCGGAATTTCCTCTTCCTCAGTGGAGGTCAGCCTTTTCCTTATGACCTTCAACTGATTGGATGAGTTCCATTCACCTTATGGCACATAATATTAACCATCACAGAGGCTAAGCTGCTATACTCAGTCTATGATTTGAATGTTAATCTTTTCTAAAAAATACCTTTGCAGCAATATCCAGACGTCTTTGACCAAATATCTGGGTACTAGGGCCTAGTCAAGGCACACATAAAATTAACCATTGCAGGGACCATATTTTAAAGATCTCCTATATATCAAATCCTGGGCTTGGTCTTGGTGACACAAAATTAATGACACACTCCTTGTTCTCAAGAAACTTATGATCTACCATCACACTGGTACTAACTTTTCACAATAAAATTACGGACTCAATAGCTGGTTCCATGCTTTGCTTTCTCTTTTCGGTGACTTGGGATATCCCCTGCACAAAGGTACAATTGCAGGTGTGCTTAGCTGCATTCTCAAGAGAAGGCACTGGTATCTAGGGACTCCTTATCACATAGGAAGACAGGGTGCTCTTTCCAAACCAAATTCTGGTAATGTTCACCTGACACTAACCTGCCAAGGAACTTTGAACTTCTCTGTTGTTCTCATGGTCATCAGATCAAAAAATAATCTCAGACATGTGAGAAGATCAGACTTTTGCAGTTGAACCTCCCTAGTGATATTTTCCTTAAAGTGGAAATACGTGCCAGGATAAAGTTCCCACACTATATTCTTACAGCACAACTAAAGCTTCCTTGGGATTTGAGGAGAAATTGGAAAGAGGAAAGAGGAAGCAGATTGCTTTCTCAAGTCATTCATTCAAAAAAAAAAAAAAAAATGAGTATTGGCTCCTGTTATGTGGCTCCTTGATATGTTTTAGGGGAAGCCACACAAATGCATCCTCAACTGGACAACCTCCATAGAGCAGGTTGTTCTATGATGTAAAAATTCCTACACTACCTAGAGGAATTTCCAGCCCCTCTACAGAAGTGCACACCTATGCAAAAACCTTCATCAAAAGAGAACTTAAGGGATAGTCTGACACTATGGAATCCCAATGTGTATAACCAGTGGTCCTTGCTATCTGACTCCGAGAGCTGCACTGAGTAATAGAAGCAACTCTCCTTGCCCTGTCCTCTAGGTTTCTATTATACTTGGAGTGGGTAAACCTTATTTTATTTACTCAAGATGTGCCACATCTCTGGACACACGGAATAAAAATTCAAAGTCCTCCTAGAATTCAAGATGTGTCACACCCCTGGACACACAGAATAAGAATTCAAAGTCCTCCTAGAGAGGCAGAGAATATCATCACTGTATCACTCCATTTTACTTTATTGAAAATCTTAAAAGTAAATATAAAACGACAAATTACAGGCGCTGCTACTGTTGCTTGCTATCTGGGAAAAAAACAAATATTGGGTAACAAGGTCAAAATGTGCCAATTCAATCCCCTGAGAATGGTCACCTAATCTTCTATCAAGAGATGTGACATACCATCTAAAGAACAGCTGCCCAGCCGGGCGCAGTGGGTCACACCTGTCATCCCAGGACTTTGGAAGGCCAAGGCAGGCAGATTCCTTGAACTCAGCAGTTTAAGACGAGACTGGACAACATGGTAAAACTCCATCTCTACCAAAAATACAAAAATATAGCTGGGCGTGGTGGTGCCCGCCTGTGGTCCCAGCTACTTGGGAGGCTGAGGTGGGAGGATTGCCTGAGGCCCAGGGGCAGAGGTTGCAGTGACCTGAGATTGCACCATTGCACTTCGGCCTGGGTGACAGAGTGAGACCCTGTCTCAAAAATAAAGAAAGAAAGAATGGCTGCCCTCAGTGCCTAGGAGCTTGGCTCTGCTTTACTTCCGCACTTTCGATTCCCTGTGAAATGAACAGGACTTATGTAATTGCTTTCAGCAGCATCTTTGAATTACAATTACGTAATAAGACACACACCAGGATGTGTGTAATTGTGTAATAACAGCATGCCTCACTGTACTAGGCTGGTGGCCAATAACCATCTAGTCATGCTATTATATTATAAGAACATATGCCCTCAAGGCATGTTGAAATTATTCTGGGGATCTCTAAAGGAAAGCTGACTGATCAAAAGAGAACCCCAACTTAAAAAGCAATAAAATAAATAATTTCTAAAAGTCTGATAGTAATCCTAAAAAATAAACAAAAAAATTACACCTATCCTAAAAAAAAAAAAAGACCTGTAGTGTAAACTCAAAGTGTTGTGTAATGATTCACTCATGTCACCACAGGAGTTAAGATGACAGGGTGTTAATAAGGAAAAAACAAGAAGCTGACCTGAAGTCAGGTGTCGTGATGCCCTCTTCGTAGTTCGTCAGAGTGAAAACTACAATGGAGTCATGTCTCAACCCAGAAAGTTCTAGCTTCTTTGGAGCCTACTCCTTCCCAAGAAAATGACACCCCAAAGGCTCTATAAACTTTCCACACTTTGAACTTCTCTGTTGTTCTCATAGTCATCAGATCAAAAAATAATCTCAGAAATGTGAGAAGATCAGACTTTTGCACTTGAACCTCTCCAATGATATTTTCCTTAAAGTAGAAGTATGTGCCAGGATAAAGTTCCCACACTTTATTCTTACAGCACAACATACATATATGTTATATATATAGCATGTGTACACACATTTCAATACCTAATTTTTCTGTATATGCAAACTACATTTCCATTTCTTCCACTCTTCTAACTCATTTGGCAGGGAAAAAACCTCATGCCTCAAAAATAAGGCAGTATGAGATGAGGGAAGAGGTAGGAGAGACACTTTTGCAATTTATGAAATATTAGTTTGTCACTTCTTAGATAAGGTTGTAGCAATACAAGTTATCATATCAAGGTAAAATGTACATGTGTAATATACTTCTAATTCACAATTGATGTTTTGTTTTTTCCTTATGCTATTAGAGCCTTAAAATATAGAAGTTTTGATCATTACTACAATGGGCTGAATTATGTCTCCCCTCTCCCCCAGATTCATATGTTGAAGTCCTAACCCCCCAGTGCCTGAGAATATAACTGTATGAGGAGATAAAGTCTTTAAAGAAGTAATATATTAAGATGAGGTTAATCAGGTAGGCCCTAATCCAGTATGACTGGTGATATGGTTTGGCTGTATCTCCACCCAAATATCATCTTAAATTGTAGCTCCCATAATTCCCACATGTTGTGGGAGGGAGCTGGTGAGAGATGATTGAATCACGGGGGACGTTCACCTCATACCGTTATAATTTTTTTTTTTTTTTTGAGATGGAGTCTCGTTCCGCCACCCAGGCTGGAGTGCAGTAGTGCGATCTTAGCTGGCTGCAACCTCTGCCTCCTGGGTTCAAGCAATTCTTCTGCCTCAGCCTCCCAAGTAGCTGGGATTACACACACACACGCCACCACACCCAGGTAATTTTTGTATTTTCATAGAAATGGGGTTCCACTATGTTGGCCAGGCTGGTCTTGAACTCCTGACCTCGAGTGATCCACACATCTCTACCTCCCAAAATGTTGGGATTACAGGTGTGAACCACCATGCCTGGCCCTCATACCATTCTTGTGGATAGTGAGTAAGTCTCATGAGATCTGATAGTTTTATAAGGGAAACCCCTTTTGCTTGGTTCTCATTTCTTCTCTTGCCCGCCACCATCCATGTAAGACATGACTTTGCTCTTCCTTGCCCTCCGCCATGATGTGAGGCCTCCCCAGCCATGTGGAACTGTGAGTCCATTAAACCTCTTTCCTTTATAAACCTCTTTCCTTGGGTATGTCCTTATTAGCAGCGTGAGAACGGACTAATACAACTGATGTCCTTATAAGAAGAGGAAATTTGAACACAAACATGTACAAAGGGAAGACTGTGAAGACCCAGTGGAAGATGGCCATACACAAGCCAAGGGGAAAGGCCCTAGAGGAAACCAAACCTGCAGACACCTTGATCTTGGACTTCTAGCCTCCAAAGTTGTGAGGAAATAAATGTTTAAGCCACCTAGTCTGTAATAGTTTGTTATGACAGTACACATTTATTACATTATTACATCAACTACACATTTATTATATCAACCAACTTTTTTTAAAACAATGCTGAGTATAAGTAATGAGAATAGAATGGAGAGCAAAACAAGGTCCATGTTGTTTTACGGCTTACAGTTCACCAAACAACAATTTTGACAGGACATGCATAGGAAAGGCAGCAAATATAGTTATAGGTTTTAATCTATTACGTGTGTGGCATTTCCAAAATGCCATATGTAAGCTGATTTTAAATATTTTCAGTGATCTTAAAGGACATCCACTGAGTATTTCAGTCACCTTAACAACCAAAAGTATTCAATGATTCAACAAATGACCTGCAACGAATGACTCAATCTAAACCCAATCTAAACCCCCATTGAGTTAAATTTGAGCAAATACCTACAGAATTATTGGTACCTCTGCACAGGGTGCTAGACTGGCTCTCACCCACTTCAATTATGCACATCTCTTCCCAACTTCATGTTCAGTAATACCAGATGAGTTCTTTGAAATCAGCACCCCTCACACTGCCCTGGAAGGCTCCACTTCAAGTCTGCCCTCCTCTGGAGCCTGTTGTTAAACCTTTGCCAGCACACCATTAGTCAGGGTGCACCCCCATCAACAAGACAGCTCAAAGACATTTAGAAAACAAAACCATGACAGAAAATGTCAAGGGAGAAGAGAGGGATATATAAATATGGAAATAAAATAATGAAGTGGAAGACTCTGATGTATTAAGCTAGACCAGCAGTTCTCAAATGTTATGGTCTACACCCAGATCACCCAGAGATGTAGGGTGGAGCCAGGGAATTGCATTTCTAACAAGTTCCCTGGTGATCCCATCGCACTAGACCATCAGTATGGCTTTTTGTGCTAACACCAGTTCATCTCCTGTGCTTACCACCTGGTTGAGGAGGGGTGGAAATGCATGGCAGGTGTGGCTAATGCCATTGGATTGGCAGCTGTTGGTAGAGGAAATCCATGGCCATGTATAAACAATGTTTAAGCTGAAGTCCAGTGAAATGGTCCCTGGAGACCCACAAGCTGCTCACAGTCAGAGGCAGCACTGCCCAATGTTGCCCCGACCATGGAAAAAAATACATGCCAAACACCTTCATCTAGCCCTGAAGGTATTATTAGGCCTATGTAGAAGGTGGTTTGGCTAAAACAGCTTAAGTTGGCAAATGCAGAAAGCCACAATCATAGAGCCACAGTGAATTATTTGTTTGGAAGGCAGGACCCTATTAAGACACTGGGTGTTGCCTTATCCATATCTGGATCACCACAGTGCAAATCATGCCCCTGGAGACAGAAATCTACAAGCCACAAAGACAGGGAGAAAGCTAACGTGACATGACTGGGAAGGTGAGTATACAGTTATCAGATCTCACAAAATAAGGATGATAGAAGAATTCCATTGTGTTCACATTTCTTACCTTCTGTAATGTTGAAGATCTGAAATTTGGTTGTAAATACATTGGTAACTTTTTTTCCAAATTACATTCCCAGGAGACAGATAAAAACTGAATACAGGTTGAAGTTTGGCTGTTGTATAAATATGCAGTTACTGAAAGCACTGGTGATAACACTGTCAGAAGTGAAAAATTATAGATGATTAATAAGAAATTGTTCAAAGAAATGGTTCTTGCCAAACAAAACATCAATGAGATTGAAAATAATTTTCATTGACAAAACATGTGCCTGTTGGGCATTCCAGAGGAATGTGATGGGAATAAACTTGACTGAACCTTTAAAAGAGTTTTTACTTGTTGGGTCAGATCTTTCTGCTAAATCCCTCAGTGTCAAAATGCTGTTTTGCCTTTCCTACCTGCTCTGGGCATACCCCCTCACAAACTATGTTGTGTGAATCTGAAGACTGCTTTCGAAATGAGTTCCCAAATTGCTCAAGAAATAGTTCAGGCTGTAATTCTGACAAGTCTTCTGCTCACTCAGGTCCTGTGGGGGGAGTTTAGCCAATAAAGGAAAGAAAGAAAGAAGGAAGGAAGGAAGGAAGGAAGGAAGGAAGGAAGGAAGGAAGGAAG
>NW_012117488.1:4192390-4233438 GCF_000951035.1 Colobus angolensis palliatus
AAGAAAGAAAGAAAGAAAGAAAGAAAGAAAGAAGGAAAGAAGGAAAGAAAGAAAGAGAAAGAAAGAAAGAAATGAAACTCAAAAGCAAACTTTGGAACCACAACAAACATGGAAGCCATGTGTATACCATGCTGTCAGCATTTCCTGAAGAAGCTGTGTGTGGGCTGAAGGGCTCTGGGATGATAATCTGGAAATGATGAAGAATTGTTTTATGTCTTTTATTGTAGGACAGGTCTAATAAAAGTTGAGTACTACAAATGTTAACAGTGCATTAATTGTAAGTTAAAACAATAATTTGATACTATTTTTCCAACCACAAATTGGCAAAAAAAATTAAAAGTGAGAACACAGGGTTTGGTAATGAAATAGGAAAACGGGTGAACACTCAAACACAGTTTGTGGAAATATAAATTGATAGAACCTTTTTTAGTGACAACTTGGCAGTATCAACCAAGATTCCAAATATACCTATCCTATGAAGCAGCAGAATGCATATGAGTTAAGAACAGACTCTAGATTCAGAAATCCTGGATTCCAATCCTGGCTCTACCAATTAGAACCATGAGATCTCAAACAAGTTGCTTAACCTCTCTGAGCCTAAGTTTATCATCTGCAAAACTGAGATAATAATAGCATCTTTAACCCATGGAGTTGTCATGGGAATTTTAAAAGTTGATATTTGTAAAGTGTTTACACTGGTGCCTGGCATATAGGAAGTGCCATGTAACATAGAACCCTAATTCAAGGAAAACATTCTATAAAACTTCTAGCCAAATGTCTAAGTTCAGTACAACGTGGCTTCTCACAACATATAAATGGAAACTAACTCTATATGTCCAACACTGAGAAAACACGTAAATAAATGATGGTACATCAGTGTGATTGAATAGTTTATAGCCCTGTAAAGAGTGAGGTAGAGCTATGTGTACCCCAAGAACAACATATTGCTGAGTACGAAAACAAATTGTAAAACAGCATGTTCACTAGAATCCCATTATTATAAAAGCGAAGTGTGTGTGTGTGTGTGTGTGTGTGCGCACGTGTACCTGAAAAGATATATGCCATACTTAACAGTGATCACCTCTGAGGAGTGAGATTAGAGCAGTGAAGAGACTTTCAGTTCTTACTTTATACACTTCTGTATTGTTTGAACCTTTAAACATGAACTTAAATTACTTTTATAATTAAAAAACCATTTAAATCACTAGTCTGAGCATAGTTTAGATTTAAATAATTATTCTCTCTCTTTTTTGTTTTTTTTTTGAAGATTGAGAATCCTAGCCATGGGATGAACGCTACTGTTATCATTGACATAGATGACCAGCCAGGAAATAAGATTGTATGAACAGTCCGTTTAATTAAATGTTTTGGCCACTTAGATCTATGCGAGCATAAAATGTGGAAACACTTAGGAAATAAGCTTTCGTTGTATAGTAAATAGGGGGTAATAAGATTCGGTCAATCTGTCAGAGATTTAAACCTACCCGATCCTAAAGAAAAACAGGCCTAAAATATTTCAAATGTGAGGTTATATTAAAAACCACAGTTTCAAACTGTGAAGCTAAACAAATCAGTTATTTCAGTTTATTGTCTCAGGGAAAGCTCAGTGTAATACTTGAAGGAGAACCAAAAGGAGGGGTATCATTCCCAGCAGCTAGCACTTTTGTCCAATACCAGGACTTTCATTTGCCAAATTATCTTCAAAGATACTGCCTGACTTCTGCAATAAAAGTATCTCTGTGTTAGTCAATGGAATGAGGGAATGTTAAAATTGAAAGAGGCCTTGGAGACCAGCTAGGTCAGTGTCCACATTTCACAGAAGAGGACACTAAGTTCTGGAAAGATCATGGGACTTGGTAACAAAAACAAACTACAGCTCAGGTCAACTGACCACCAGTATAGTATGCCTTCTAATACACTAGTGTCCTCACGCTTTTTGTATTTCAGGTAATGGTTTTAAAATGCACATGGGAAAAATAAATATAAACTATAATATAGAACACAAAAGCTCCCAGAGAAGAGTTTACTTCCTATTCTCACACTCCAAGTCCCAGTTCCTCTCCTCAGATGTGGCCACTGTGCTCCTCAGATATGACCACTGTGTTTTTTGTTTTGGTTTGGTTTTGGTTTTTGAGACAAGGTCTCACTCTGTTGCCTAGGCTGGAGTACAGTGGTGTGATCATAGCTCACTGCAGCCTCAGCCTTCTGGACTCAAGCAATCCTCCCACATCAGCCTCCTGCGTAGTTGGGACTACAGGTGTGCACCACCATGCCCAGCTAATTTTTTGTATATTTTTGTAGAGACAGGATTTCACCATGTTGCCCAGGCTGGTCTTGAACTCCTGAGCTCAAGTGATCTACCCACCTAGGCCTCCTGAAGTGCTGGGATTACAGCCATGAGTCACTGTGCCCAGCCTATAACTACTGTCAGCAGTTCCTCCGATAATCTTTCAGAGATACTCTATGAACTTCTAAGCAAGTGTATATATGTGTGCATGCATGTGTGCAGCATATTATATATGCAGTTGACCCTTGAACAACATGGGTTTGAACTGTATGGGTCCACCTATACATGGATTCGTTTCCACCTCTGCCACCCCTAAGACAACAAGACTAACCCCTCCTCTTCCTCCTCCTCCTCAGCCTATTCAATGTAAAGATGATGAGGATGAAGACCTTTATGATGATCCGCTTCCACTTAATGAACAGTAAATGTATTTTTTCTTCCGTATGGTTTCTTAACATTTTAACTTTCTTTAGGAATATAGTATATAATACATATAACACACAAAATATGTATGTGTTAATTGACTGTGTATGTTATCAGTAAGGTTTCCAATCCATAGTAGGCTACTAATTTCTAAGCTCTGGGGGAGTCAAAAGTCATATGCAAATTTTCAACTCTGTTGAGTGGGTAGATGCCCCTAACAACCAATCGTTCAAGGATCAACTGTCCTATCAAGCTTCTTGTTTATTTCTTTGTTTTCACTTAAATATATCATGGAAATTATTCCTTATCAATACATGTTAATCTTCTCTTTTTAATGGCTGCACATTATTTCATTACATTATAATATATCATAATTTATTTCACCAGCCCCATCTCAACAGATATTTAGACCATTTTGTCTTTTGTATTACAAACATGCTGTTATCCACAAAAAGTACTCATATACACATCTTCAAGCACCTGTCCAAGTATGTGTGGAGTACACATCAGATAAATTCTTAGATGTGGAATTTAGCCAAAGGGTACATTTAATTTTGATAAGAGTTGCCAAATTTTTCTCCAAAAAGATATATTAATTTACACTTCTACTAAGAAAGTATAGTAATTATTTAAGTTTTATTTGTGATGTTTTTCTTCACTTATTAAATGATAAGTTCCTTGAAGAAAGAAACCGTAGCTTCTACAACTTGATTCCAATGCCCAGGGTCATTCATATCGTCATTCTTTAACAAATATTGAATGACCAGAACTGTGCCAAAGACTGAAATATAAAAATAGATATGTATTGCTTCCTGTAGTGGTAGACGAGCTATCTCAGAGTAACCCCTCTGCTGAGAAAAAGTAAAATGAAACTGGGAAAATATATTTTTTAAAAACCCACACCTTCCAAAAGCACCAAAAAGTTAATCAAATAAGAAATTGCCCAGTCAGAATGTAGAAAAAATGAAACCCCTATATTAAAATCTGTTTGGCCCTAATGACATTTGCTTATCTCAAAGAAATAACTGTGAAACTGCATTTGCTTAGGGCAGGTGGGGGTCTTTCAGGGCAGAGGAAGTAAGACTTAAAGCTCAGGTCCACCGAAGTTTAAGACTCAGATAAACCACCTGCCACTGTAAGGTAGAACCTAGCAAGGTTATCACTCAAGGGTAAGGGTAAACCAGAATTAAACCAGTCCTTCAAAAAGACTTGCAGACTATCTTCTCATCATTTGACTCTTTTAGAGAACCTGAAGACTTGAACTTGGATTAAGATAGTCCTGCATTAGTAGCATCTCTAGAATCCTGGCAGAAACAAATTAAAATACTCTCTTACAAGAAGCACTATCATCTTATGTCTCAAAGTATTCCTAAAATACATTGTATAGCACACAAAGAAAACAAAATGCATAGGAAGCAAGATACCATGAGCAAGAACCAGTTAAAACAAGAAGATAGTAGAAACAGACCAACAAAGACTTCATATATTGGGATTACTAGATACCAACTGTAAAACAACTATGCCTACCAAGCCTAAAAAAAAAAAAAAAAAAAAAAAAGAAAGAAAGAAAAGAAAAGCTTCAAAATTTCAGAAAGACACTGAGGGGGAAAAGTGTCATAATTTTGAAAAGGGGAGATATACTAACAAATTATGAATTAATTGAGTGAGTTTAAGGACATATTAGACATAGCTGAAGAAAGAATTATTGAACAGAAAAATAAGTCAGAATAGACTTTCCATATTATAGCACAAAGAGATAAAAACATAGAAAATATAGCAGAGAGGATAAGAGGGAGGGAGGACATCCTGAAAAAGTCTAACATATATTTAATTGCAGTTTTAAAAGAGAGAAATGGAGCAAAGGCAATATTTAAATTTTTATGACTAAAATGGCTGAGAAGTTTGGAGGACTGACTCACAGAACTTAAGAAGCCCATGCAGGATAAAGAAAAAATAAATCTACACCAAGATTCATCCTGAGATATTGTAGAAAACAAAAGAAAAAGTGAAAAAATCTTTAAAGCAACTAGAAAAAAAAGATTTAAATTTAAACTTCTAAAGCACAAAAATGAAAACCAAAGGAAAAATGGGAATATATTCTCCATGTTCTTATAGAAAATAAAAACTATTATAGCACTTTATAGCCAGCAAAATATCCTTCAAGTATGAAAGTAAAATACAGACATTTTCAGACAAACAAGAATTGAGAGAATTCACAACCAACTGACTTAGGCTAAAGCATCAGAGACACAGAAAGGATTAAGAACTTTAAAAATGGTAAATACATGGGTAAACATAAATATTGACCTTCAAAGCTGTAATATGCATGTCTTACAGAGTGTTAAAATATACAGAATTAAAATTTATAGCAACTACATGTTGCCAGCTAGAAACTAGGGAGAAAGGGAAGCTTTGTTAAACTATTCTAAGGTGCTGAACTCCTGATTTCAGGTAATCCATTCACCTCACCCCATCTCTACTAAAAATACAAAAATTAGCTGGGTGTGGTGGTGCACGCCTGTAATCCCAGCTACTTGGGAAGCTGAGGCAGGAGAATCGCTTCAACCTAGTAAGTGGAGGTTGCCATGAGCTGAGATTACACCATTGCACTCCAGCCTGGGGGACAAGAGCGAATCTCCATCTCAAAAAAAAAAAAAAAAAAATTATTCTAAGGTCCTTATACTCGCTCCAGAAGGGCAGTGAAAGTACTGATTAACATGAGACTTTAGGCCAGGCATGGTAGCTGTCACCTGTAAACCCAGCACTTTGGGAGGCCAGGGTGGGAGGATTGCTTGAGCCTAGAAGTGTGAGACCAGGCTAGGCAACATAGCAAGGCCTCGTTGCTACAAAAAATAAACAAAACTAGCCAGGTGTAGTGGTGTGTGCCTGTAGTCCCAGCTACTGGGGAGGCTGAGGTGGGAGGATCGCTTAAGCTGGGGAAGTTGAGGATGTAGTGAGCTGTGATTGCATCACTGCACTCCAGCCTGGGCCACAAAGTGAGACCCTGTCTTTAAATTTAAAAGAAAAAAAAAAAAAGACTTTGCTAAGGAAAAGGTGAATGTTGTGGTTTCTAGAGCCAGAGAGCCACTGCTCAAAGAACAGAAAAGAGTATACAATTTTCATACCAACGAAAAAGGAAAAAATAGATGATAAGAAAAAATAGTTCAAAAGAAAGGCAAGAAAGGTGAGAAAAAGAAACGTAGATGTGGTGGACCAAACTAAAAGCACAAAATAAGATGGCTGTTTTTTGGCCAGGTGCGATGGCTCACGCCTGTAATCCCAGCACTCTGGGAGGCCCAGGTGAGCAGAGGTGAGCAGATGACTTGAGGCCAGGAGTTCAAGACCATCCTGGCCAACACAGGGAAAGCCTGTCTCTACTAAAAATACAAAAAATTAGCTGTGGCTGGGCAAGGTGGGAGGCCAAGGCAGACGGATCACTTGATGTCAGGTGTTCAAGACCAACCTGGCCAACATGGTAAACCCCATCTCTCCTAAAAATACAAAAAAAAAATTAGCCAGGTGTGGTGGCAGGTGCCTGTAATCCCAGCTACCCAGGAGGCTGAGGCACGAAAATCACTTGAACCCAGGAGGCAGAGGTTGTAGTATGCCACTGCGCCCCAGTCTAGGTAACAGAGTGAGACTCTGTCTCAAAAAACAAAAAAAGATTGTTTTTTAAACCTAAATACATCAGTAATTCAACTGTGTATAAATGGGATAAGTGCTGCAGTGTAAATACAAAGACTGTCAGGATAGATAATAATAAATGTAAGTTGAATTAAATGTCGTTTGTAGGAGACTTGTCCAAAACATAAAAAATACAAAAATTTACAGTGAAAGGATGAAAAAATACATTATGCAAACACCAAAAGAAAGACGGTATCAACTATGCTCACATCAGACAAAACTTACTTTAAACAACGATTTGGTCACCAAAGTTTTGTGTTGGAGGAGGAAAAAAAAGACAGAAGTATATATAAAATAGAGTTTTCTGTGAACAGTAATTTTAATACAGTGAGATAAATCCTAGGAGAAATTTGTATGAAATGCTTTGACAACACAGACATAAGGAAGACAGAGTCTTAATTGTGCCTTAAAGGTGACTCTTCAGAGGACCTGGTATTTTATCAGAATTGTGATATATTAACTTCTTGGATAGTTCTGAGTGAAGGGAATACATTCCATGCTGAGGAAACAATATGCTCACGGTAGGTATCCACAGGCATTGGTTGAAAGGATTGTTTGGTTTTAGGATAGTGAGGACCAAAGGAGTGAGGTGCCTTACCCATCTGGCAGCAATCGTGGATGCTATGATGCACTGCCCAGACCCCTCCTCCCTTCAGGACCAAGGCACTCATTTTCCCAGCTGTGAGAAGTGCTGCCGGCCAGTGGTTCACAGCTGAGACCCTCTGCAGGAAGTGCCTCAGAGGAAGGAACTGGCCTCAGCTAGAGCTATGGTGCCTCGCCAGGAGCAGCCTACGTGGAGTGACTGATCAATGCGACGTTCAAAGTCCCGGACCCCTGCCTCCATTCCAGACAGTTATAAAGGCCACCCAGCTCCAGCGCTCCATTTGGGATCTGCTGAGGCCTTTGTTATAGCGACATCACAGCTCATCTTCTCCCTCTCTCCAAGCCTGCTTCTCTTAACACCTCATAGGTGTTGCTGAGAGCTCCCCAGTAAACTCCCTGCAAGGAAACGTCTGCAATAGCGTCTGTTTCTCAGGAAATCTACCCTACCATAGAGGCCTAGGTGGGAAGAAGACCAAGGATCCTGACTCCTGGCCCGGTGTTTTCCCCTCACACCAGCTGATGGTGGGTAGAATTTACTGTGAAAATCTCTGGGACCAACCAAGAGGCCAAACAGATAATGGCTAGTATTTTTCAGCTGGTTTTTTCCCTCCCCACTCCCCCTCATTCTTTCTCAAACCAAAGTGCCGCGTCTGCTGGGAACAAAATTATCCTATCAGTTAAACTGTTCTGTAAGTAATAAAGAAACTACCAGAAAAGTTCTACTAAAAAGTCAAACTAGAAAGAAAAAAAAAAAACTCTGCTCATTGAGTATCTATGACCTGCCAGGGGCTTTTTTCCATGAGCTCTGTCCTTGAAAAGGGGCTAAATGGCCAGTTCATGCTCTCAGAGCCAAGTGGCAGGGCTAATACCTGAGCTCTGGAACAGGTATTGTCCCACGTCTAAGGCTGCCCCCCTCCAGGGAGGAAAGTATTTGAAATGGTCTAAACCAAATAGCAGACAATATAAAGGGAGAGAAATAAGATTGCTTCCTAACACTGACCAGGCCTTGCTCAGGCTGGCCTGCCTGCTTGAGTGTCTGGGTTAGGAAGTGTTCTCTCAGTCCATCCTGCTCTCATTCCTGAAACTGAACTACATTTAAGTCTTTCCATTAGTCTTTGATTGTATTTCACAAAAATAAGAAGTACGCCTTTGCTCTTATTTTATGGTAAACACAAGTTCCATGTGGTTTATGTCACTGATAACCTTTTATCTAAAGATCTTTGTTGATATTTGAGTCTATGGATGGATTTGACAAGACCTTTAACAGTTTAGAGAAAAGTTAGTTCGGCCGGGCGCGGTGGCTCAAGCTTGTAATCCCAGCACTTTGGGAGGCCGAGACGGGTGGATCACGAGGTCAGGAGTTCGAGACCATCCTGACTAACACGGTGAAACCCCGTCTCTACTAAAAATTACAAAAAGCTAGCCGGGCGAGGTGGCTGGCGCCTGTAGTCCCAGCTACTCGGGAGGCTGAGGCAGGAGAATGGCGTGAACCCGGGAGGCGGAGCTTGCAGTGAGCTGAGATCCGGCCACTGCACTCCAGCCCAGGCCACAGAGCGAGACTCCGTCTCAAAAAAAAAAAAAAAAAAGAAAAGTTAGTTCTTGATACCAAGATACCGGTGTCACCAATTCTTTTCCTTTCTACAACCCTTCCCCCAGCCCCCAAAGGAAGTGAGGCAGGGTGGGGACTCTGAGGCCAGCCCCAGGCCTACTTGTTGTGTGTGGCAAGGTTTAGAAAATGAAAACCAGAGGCATCTCAAAGAGCATTCTGTTTGGGCTCTGGGGCAAGCCTGGGCACTCTGCCAGAGCAGCTGGGAACTCTGGTGAGGCACTTTGATGCAAATGCCCAGCTGGGCCCAGTTCATTCTTTATTTACCCCACAGGGCTATCCATAGGGTATTTGTTCTCCGTACCACTAGAACACATGGAGACCATCATCCTCCTGCAATATACACTGAACACTGACAACATGCCAGACGATGGAACCAGGATGGCAGGACACGATCCAGGTAAAGCAAGGTCCTTGTAGTGCGAGAGCCCTAAGGCTGAATCCTGGCTCTCAGACTAATATCTGTGGGCAAGCTACTTAACCTGTAAGCCTCAGTAAAGTCATCTATACAACGCAGATAATGCTCACTTTCTTGATGGGAAGCTTAATGAAATAAGGAATATAAAGATACTGACACAGTGCTTGGCTCCTAGTAAGTAGCTCAATAAAAGAAAAGTTATGACAGTCAAATAACACTTTCTACCTGCTAGCACTGGCAAAGATAATGCTTTGGAAGGGCTCTTCATTGTATTCTTTTCTTTTTAACATTTGTCCATCTAAGCACAGTGGCTTGGTTGGCGGTACCCTAATGTGGGGTTAACAGCATCATTAATTCTGAAAATATCAAGGTTATCTTATACCCAAGCAGAAGGACAACAAAGCCCCTTTTTAGCTGATCATTTGCCATTTGTCCTTAACTGACCATGTCCCTACTGATGAAGTTCACATATTCAGATAACACAGATGTTTTTGAAAGTCTCTTCTCTTGAGAATAATAAAACAGGTATTGTAAGAAATGTTAACATCATTTTTGCCCTAAGAAGATCTTCCTGAATTATCCAATTATGTGCCTGGATTCTATGTGGAGGTTTGACAGGTGCAGCCCCAGTCCCAAACTTGGTGTGGAATCAACTTCTCCCTGACCTTCTGTACTGAGTAGGGGTACAGAGCGGTAACCTCCAAGAAAACCGCTCAGGAATGCCCCAGTGTAAGGCTGAGCCTGAGTGCAGAGTGCTCACAATTGCTGCATTCAATGAGTTACGTTTATACCCCTGACTGTCTCAGGGCACTCTCCATCTTCCAAACGTACCTCAATAATAATGCTAATGGTTGCAAGTAGCACCTTTCTTGTATCTTATTTATTTTTACCCCAAATTGCGGAAGCTTGAAAGAATTTACTGACTGCTTGGATTTTCTGACTAATTGGGGTAACTCTGTGTTATAGCCATTAGGAGATTTAAATATAGCTCTTCTTGAGCAATACTCTTTATTGGATCCCCTGTTATCCTTTAAATATCTTGGTGTGCAAGTGGATAAAATTAGAAAGAATTTGTTTACTTTAAATTACCAACCTCTGCTTGATAAAACTATTAGCGATTTAGCTAATTGGACGGCTCTTCCATTATCATTAATTGGCAGAGTTAATACTATTAAAATGGTTGTTTTATCTAAATGTTTGTATTTATTTCAATGCTTTCCCATCAAGCCACCTAAGAATGCTCTAAAGCTTTGAATTCTGCAATTAGTTTTGTTTTATAGGCTACAAATAGAGTTAAGATTAATCTTAAAACTACAACCACTCTAGCTGGCCAAAGGATTATTTCTTCTTTATGAAAAGTTGGATACATGTTGGACTTTTTTGATCAGGCTTTGTCCATTGTTGTAGATATCCTCAATAAGAAGTGTCAAAGTCCAAAAGAAATTGAAAAGAGATTCTTGTTAATATCCTTTATCTTGTAAAAATGTTACAAGGGAACTTTATTTCCCACTCAAATATGTATTTAATCACACATTCATTCAGCAAATATTTATTGTGAATTTCTTATATGCACCAATCACTAGACTATATGTTGTAGAAGATTTCAAAGGTGAATAAAATGCAGTTTTGCCCTCAGAAGTTGAAGTATTGGGGGTGAAAAGGAAGCAAATAACAGCAGGTAATGTGGGAAGTGCTAGGTCAGCATAACTATCATGCTGGGACAGAGCAATGAGTGTTGTTAAATCTGCCTAGGGGATCGAAAAAGGCTTCCCAGAGAAGGTGATATCTGAGCTGGATCTTAAAGGATGGTTGCACTCACAAGGCTTTTCCAAGATGTAAAAGAACACCTTGAGTTGTTTCATTTTGAATGATGAGATAACTTGATTTGTGGGACAGTTAAAATTGTCCACTCAGCTAAAAGGTGACCATTTTCTCTTTGGTGGATCAGGAGAATTCTGTAGACATAATGCATCTTCAGCAGACCCTTAACTAAGGCTTTCATGATCTCTTTGAATGTCAAGATTGGGACGCGTGAGCAGAATGATGGCACAGGTACATAAAATCCTAGCTGCTTGAAAAATGGTCCCCAATGTGTTCATTATTGTGTTAATGTTAACCCAGAGAAAGGTTGCAGCGATATGCCAATGGGTTCTCTCTTTGGCTGTGTCCTGCTCAAAGTTTATAACAACCTGGATAAGGACATAGAGACTACATGATACCAATTGAAGACAAGGACAGTCAATATACTAATAGGTCTACCACGAATTTATAAAGATTTCAAGAGGCTAGAATAAAGGGTCAAAGTTAATCATATATAATTCAATGAGAAAAAGTAATTTTTCACCCAAATTTGTCCCACTTGCTGAAGTACAAGCAGGGAATCCCTGGCTTATTATGGCATTGTGAGGCAATAGAAAATGCTTCAGATTTGGAGTCACAGGTCTAGGTTCAAGTCCTAACTTGGCTGACATAGATATGTAATTTCAAGCATTACTCTAAACTTATTTGAGCCTCGGTTTCTCTGTCTTTATGGGCTGAATATGTGTGTAGTCTCTCCCAGAAAAATGTGTATGTTGACATCTAATCCCCAATATGATTGTATTGGGAGGTGGAGCCTTTGGGAGGTAATTATGTCATAATGCTAGAGCCCTCATGAATGAGGTTAGTGTCCTTATAAGGAAAGATCAGAGAGCTAGCTCACTCTCTTTCTGCCATGGAGAATACAATGAGAAGTTGAGCCTACAATATGGAAGAGGGCCTTCACCAGAATCCATCCATGCTGGTACCCGCGACTTCCAGCCTTCAGAACTATTAGAAATCAATTTCTGTTGTTTATAAGCCATCCAGTCTATGGTACTTTGTTATAGCTTCCTGAACTGACTATAACACCATCCATAACCTGGAACTAATAATACAAGTTCACAGAGATGTTGTGAGAATTAGGTATGTAGAAACAATTTTACAAACTGTATGTCATTGTGCAAAAGTTATTGTCTATAATACTTATGGTAGTAATGGTAATAATAACAGTAATTTATATGAAGTCCTGAGATTTTAGTTAGTTAAATTCTAACTCAGAGTTAACTAACAGTTTGACATGGCTTTCAAAACAGCCACTAGAGTCATGGGCTACATTTCTGGAACAACAGAATTAGAACTGTATTCCCACTAGATTCACGTAGAGCCCATCTGGCATCCTGGGTTCAGTTCTGGTCCTTGTGGTAACCCTTGTGTCTAAAGCAGAGTTTGACATGTAGTGGGTGTTCAGTACCATTTGTGGAATAAATTAGTTTTAATACAGATGTTGCAGCATGTCTGCTGTCAGGTAATGAGGATTCTATGAATATAGACACCATAAAAAATGTTTTTGAAAGTGGAGATGTTTCGTATGAAAAGCGACAATTTATGGAGTAATCACATGCAAAGGAATAGGTCAAGTATGGGGTCTGTTGTACTTGGAGGACAATTATGTAGAAACAGGGGAACAGAACTGACATTTACCAGCACCATCTGCAAGCTACACATTTGAAATAATTATTCTGTTGCTCTGGAAGATAAACTGAGACCAGAGGGTAGAGGTTATAGGAAGTCATACTTTGGCCCAATAAATGGAAGTAATATCTAAAATTAGGTGCCCCCAACGAGGAAATAGCCTGGCTTTTGAGTTAGAATGTTTAAGCAGAATGTTTTGGAAGAGATTACTCACGTGTAAGAAATCAAACTAGATCACTGATTCCCAAACTTGCTTTGGCATTGCCTGTGGAGCTTGTTAAAAAAAGTAGATGCATAGATGGAATTAGAATCTAAGGACATGATGTCCACTACCCAGCCTTCTGTATTTTTAACAACCTCTGCAGATAATTCTGATATATAAGATACATAAGGCTGAGAATCAGTGACTCGCACCTGTAATCCCAACACTTTGGGAGGCTGAGGCGGGTGGATCACTTGAGCCCAGGAGTTCAAGATGGACCTGGGCAGCATAGTAATGCCACATCTCTGTTTGTATAATTTATTTTTATTTAAAAAACTTAAAAATTAAAAAATCTGTTTAAAATTGCCCTGATGATAAAAATATCATGTTGTTTAAACAAATACGGTTTCCCAGTTCCCACCCCTGGAGATTGAAATTCAATAGGAATGGAATAAGAACCAGGAATTAGCATCATTACGAGAGTGTGAAAAACACTGGCCTAGACAATCTTTAATATTCTTTCAAACTTCACAGATTCTAAAGATCTGATCCAACTATAGCTTCTCATTGGTTCCGAATAACAGTTTTGAAATACAATTACCTTTGAACAATGCAAGGATTAGGGGTGCGGATCCCTCCCCATGCAGTTGAAAATTGAGTATGACTTTTCTTTTTTCTTCTTTTTTTGAGACAGAGTCTTGCTGTGTCACCCAGGATGGAGTGCAGTGGCACAGTCTTGGCTCACTGCAACCTCCGCCTCGTGGGTTCAAGCAATTCTCCTGACTCAGTCTCCCAAGTAGCTGGGATTACAGGCATGTACCACCATACCTGGCTAATTTTTATATTTTTAGTAGAGTCTGGGCTTCACCATGTTGGCCAGGCTGGTCTCAAACTCCTGACCTCATGTGATCTGCCAACCTCGGCCTCCCAAAGTGCTAGGATTACAGGCATGTGCCACTGTGCCTGGCCTAAAATTGAGTATAACTTTCGACTCTCCAAACAAAAACTGAAATACTAATAGCCTACCACTGACCAGACAGATGCCTTACCAGTAATATAAACAGTTGATTAACGCATATTTTGTGTGTTATATGTATTATATATGCATTCTTACAATAAAGTAAGCTACAGAAAAGAAAATGTTATGAAGAAAATCATAAAGAAGAAAAAATATATTTAGTATTTGTATTCATCTATTCTCATGCTGCTAATAAAGACATACCTGAGACTGGGTAATTTATAAAGGAAAGAGGTTTAATGGACTCCCAGTTCCACATGGCTGGGGAGGCCTCACGATCATGGTGGGAGATGAAGGAAGAGCAAAGGGACGTCTTACATGGTGGCAGGCAAGACAGGACATGTGCAGGGGAACTCCATCAGATCTAGTGAGATTTATTCACTAACACAAGAACAGCACAGGAAAAACCTGCCTCCGTGATTTGACCACCTCTCACTGGGTCCCTCCCATGACATGTGGGGATTATTACAATAAAAGGTGAGATTTGGGTCAGGACAGAGACAAACCATATCACTACTCATTAAGTGGGAGTGGATCATCATGAAGGTCTTTATCCTCATCGTCTCATGTTGAGTCAACTGAGGAGGAGGAGGAAGAGGAGTTGGTCTTGCTGTCTCAGGGATGGCAGAGGTGGAAGAGATAGACGTGTTGGAAGGGGAAGCAGGAGAGGCAATCACACTCTGTGTAACTTTTATTGAAAAAATTTACGTTTAAGTGGACTCCCACAGTTCAACTCCATGTTGTTCAAGGGTCAATTGTACTTGAATTACAGCAATGAAGCCACACGCAAAAATATGTATGCCTGTAGCTTGCCATAATATTCTTCATATGGTGTCTCTAAAGAACCAAACACATTCTTTAATAAACTAAATTGCAATGAACATTTTGACTTTCCAATGGGCTACAGTTTACTATTTTGGCTGATGTCAGTAAATATATGTCCAGATGCATGCAAATGACAAGTGACTTATTTTAAAGAGTTATTCAGTATAAACAGACTTTAGGGCTTTGATGAGTCAAGGGTTGAATGTGATATATCTCTATCTTCATCTAATATTTTACCCTAAAATAGAGGTGGGAAAGTGTACAATGCTTGACTGCTGAGCTGCCACCACATTCAGCAACTTTCATTAGTTTTTGATAGTCTCACCTGAATCAGCTAAAGAATAATGCTCTACCTCAACGACCCCGGATCTAGATGTTCTGCCGTTCCTCTCTTCTTTCTTTGATTCCTTATAGCTTAGAACCAAAAGCAAAGCTTTCTATGTGTTTTTGAGAAAGTGGCTGGCAAAAGGATGAAAAGGAAATTATTATGGAGCAGCTAAAATGTGATTTTTGCATTTAGACTTTTCTTGCAGAACACAGTTCCCTTAGTCCAGAGGGAGAAGACTCATGCAACAGCTGCAGCCCTAGAACTGTTTGTGTCTCTACCCAGGGTAGATGATGCTTTGAGGGACTGAGAATCTTGCATACTCAGCTTATGAGATATAGGTTACAGATAAAGATGAAGATGAAAGAAAGATAAGTAGTCAGGAACATAAAAGACAATGATGAGTGTATGTGTACCCTCCATGACTCAGAGGATAGAAAGTAAACCACACCTTTAGCTTAACCCTTTGTTCTGGTAACAGAAGAGCTTGTTCTCCTTTGAAATTCTTTAGCTGATAACAGTAGTTTCTATTTCAAAGGTGGTGAGGGCAGGAAGGAAGGTAATCAAATGGGTTAGGGAGAATCAAGTCATGTTACTTGGGAACACATTGACAAAGCAAGTAAAATTATTGGAGGATACATTTTTCTTGATTATTTCTCAAAATGTGGTCTAGGAGAATATACAGGTAAAAATGAATGAATAGGGCATTTTTTTTTTTTTTTTATCATCCAAGATGTTTTACTTTAATGACCTAAAACAGATGCTTTGGTTTAAAGACAAATTCAGTAAGCAACTCTTCCTCCCAAAAGTGTGTGCTGACGTATTTCCCTAAAATGCCATCCTTTCTCCTTTCTCCCCTACCCTCACCATGTGACATAATTTGGAGATCACCTTTTCTAGCTCCTGTGCATTCCCTAAAAAAGAGAGCTAGGGGATCCATGCTATTTCCCCAAAGAATCTAAGCTTTCTCAGAGTGAGAAAAAGCCTATAAGCAACAAATAAGAAACGGCTCAGCATTTCTCCTTCCTCCAAGTGGTAAAAGATGGAAGGGAAAGTGAGAGAAGGCATCAGAAGGAAAGCCACCCAGGAGAACAACTTCTCCCCTCAGCTGACAGGAGAGAGAAGGGGACAGATTGCAACACCCCACCCACCACAATTGCTCTGAGCACTCTGCCCTGCTATGGAGAATGGCTGGGTCCTTTCCCTAGTCCTCAAGTGACCTGTCTCAAGGCAGTGTCCCGGAACACCGCCTCCCTAGAGAGGGTCAACCAAGCTAGTGGGTGACCTTGCCTTCAGTTGTTTTGTTCACTCCAAGTCCTCACACCCTCTGCACAATTCAGTTCAATTCAGCACGCATTTGTTGAGACCCTACTACGTGCCAGACTCCCCGAGAGGGCAGTAGCACAAAGGTAAGTACTGTAATCTGGTTTCTGCCTCACAGCCTGTCTGCACAGGACAACACAATTAACTAATAATGAAGACTATACAAATTACACAAAGCTGTGACATTTGCCAAGGAAGGACGAATGTGGAAACGAAATTGGATTTCAGTGCACCAGTTATCACTTGGGGCGAGGGCCTCTTTCTGGAATATGTGCCTTTCTACATTTGTATAAAGCTTTAGAGTTTACAAAGTCTTCCCATATACATGATCTCATTGTGAAATATTGAGAGTCAGCTTGTCTTTTGCAATTCACAGATGACAAAACTGAGGCTAAGAAAAATTAAGGACACATTGCACTAAGATGTTTTATAAAATAATATTATTCAATGGCCAATATACAAAAAAAAGGGGGGCTGGCTCCCTATTATAATATTATGCCCTTCTAGGAGGAACTGTAAGTACTTCCAAAATATATCTTCAACTACTCCAAAGAATAAGGTTTAGAGGGAAGAAGATGCCAAGTATTATAAGCAGATTTTACTAATGGAGAGGAGGAATTAAGTCACAGCCTTCACACAGTGCCCAGAAGATAAGACAATATGACTTCTTAGTGTCTCGTCTGGAACATTCTTCTCTGGATTGCTAGATTAAGAGTCCTGTAGATGGAGTTAAACATGGGTTCAAGTGACCTCAGCATCAGAACACAAGTCAAAGACCACAGGAAATTTCCCCAATTGCACAGCTTACTGGGCAAATGACTTAATCAACTTGGACTTAAAATAGCATCTCTGGGTGGGGGCAGAAATTAATAAGACTGTCTTTCAGGAAGATGTGGGAGCTGAGGAGTAATTACCTCATAAGGACCCATCTAAAAAACTGTGCTGTAGTTGCTGGATATGCCAAGCTTTGATGAGGCCTTCAGGGCTAGAAAATAGCCTATGCACATTGAAATGGGTTGGAGTTCCTCAGATGAAAGACATCTCTATAAGACATGTGGATGTGTATTTGATAATCTTTGACATATGTTTAATATTTAGATTTCCAAGATTACTCATGTTAATATCCGCTGCACATCTTACTTTTTTGCCTTTTGTGCACACTGGGAGATGTGGGTTTGGACACATTTCAAGCCAGATTTGTTCCTGTTGCTTTATTGCTGCTAACCACAGGGTCACTAAAATGAGAAAATCATCTGCTTCTTCTTCTACTGAACTTTGAATTCAAAACTTACATGCTTTTTTTTTTAAAGGGAGGAAAGAAACATGCAAATGAATAATGAATGCAGTAAAAAATAAATGTGTGGTTCTGGGCCCCACTTAATTTTTCTTAAATGACAGCGTTGTTAATGCTATGAAATATTTTCGCTGATAAATGTGAGTTAGCTAATTTGCATGAATGGCTAGTCTGTCATTTTTTTAGTCTGTTGAGTTATGGGTTTTAAAAAATAGGTTCTTTTCTGTATGACTTTTAATATATTGTTATTATATTAACATATAATATAATATATATAATTATATATTGTGATCACTGAGCTTTCCTAATGGCACATTGAAAACATGGGTTTCATCTCTTTAAAAAAATAGATATTAATTTTGAAGAAGTAATTTATGCGATAATGAAGTTCTTCGGATAAATGTATTTATAAGGAAAAACCATTCACACGTTATTCAGTATTTCTTTTTAACACACACAAAAAAGAATCTATTTTCTGCCAAAGTCTTAATCACAGAAAATTTGGGGAGTTTAAAATTAAGCCTGCTAGGGTCCCCCTTCATGCGTAAGCTTCGGTAATTTCCCAAAGACTGAAAATAAAAGGGCGCTTACAAAACCTCCTTTGTGCACCTGTGCCACAATAAGTTGAGAAGCTAAAGAAAGGTCATTTGATTCTGAGCCTTGAATTTTGCTACATTCATGTAAGTTAAATAATAATGTTAACAGTCCTAGAGAGAGGTGTCTATCAGTGGCCTCACTTTGAATAGAGCAAGTAAAAAGAGAATGAGCGTAGCAAAGGAAGGGAAGAATTTCTACCAACACATCACTTCCATCTTCTTTCTTTTCTAACAGTTTTAAATTAAACTCAGTGTCCCCTGAAACCTTAAGGTAGATGCCTATGCCTCAAAATTGCCCAACAACAGGTCAGTGTTTCCCCCCACTACACCTATGACAAAAGGAACATGGATGAAATTGTAATCCATGAGGCAATTACTTCAGAGTTATAAGCTTTAGAAAACAGCATTATATGAGTCCGGAAGTGCCATCTCAGCAATCATCACTGTGTAAAGCATTAATGAATAAGTGCTCTCTGGCTGCCTTAGCTCATCAATGACAGACTACTAAAATGAAGGAACACTCCGTCTGATTGAAATCCACTAGGCATGGACAAGTAGAGGTGAGCTGATGCAGTCAAATGGCCATGGCCTAGGGTTTTGCTTCAGCACCAAGTGGGGAGGCCTTAGACTCTAGGGTGTATAAACCTGAGTTCAAATCCCCCTTGGCTACCCGCCTGCTCCCTTATCTCCTCTGCACAGCTCCTTCCAAGTATGGAGTAAGTTCCACATGCTAGCTATTGTTATAAATGTATTTGTAAAATGAGGAGAATAAGACCCACTTTATAGCACTATCTTGAGGATTACTGATAAGACATTTATAACTCCAAACACAATACATGGCTTTTAAGTAGTTGCTACTTCTCCTACTATTGTGTCATTATCATTAGAATTATTTTCATTAGAAAGCAAACTATTAATAAAGGCAGGGATTGTGCCTATTCAATTTAATGATGTGTTTCCAGCACTTAGACCAGTGCCTGGATATAGAATAGTTTACTCAATCCTTCTCTCCTAATAGCACTGACAATAATTCAGACCATATCCAATATTTGTTTGTTTTTTTAAGTGTAAGCCTCGAATTTCACACTCAAAACTGAAGCGTCCTGTGAAAGTTGTGAATACATGGCTGTATGGCCAGTTCAAAGTAGCTGCAGATCGAGGACATACTCTGGAATCACTGGATCTGAGACCTAGTGGTTTTTGTGGCCCTATAACTTAATGTGACAAGGGAACCTTTCTGAGCTTCAATCTATTTATCTCTGAAATGAGGAATAAAGACATTATATGGCTTATCTTCTCCAATTCTATTGTTTTGGGGGCCAGGAGGGATATATGTAAATATGTATATTTGTAAATATGAAGAACATTGGGCAATGTTTCATGTTCTACAAATGTTACTGATAATAAATAGTAGTTATTATTATCCACCAATGCACTTGAACACCTTGTTGGTCTATGAACAGAAGTAACTGTATTGACCTAGACCAGGGTCAGCAAACTGCAGCCTGCAGGCCAAATCTGGCTTGTAAGTTAAACATGAGTTTTACATTTTTAGGTATGAAAACAATCAAAACAAGAATAGTATTTCATGACACACCTGCAAAGCCTACAATGTTTAATATCTGGGCCTTTACAGAAAGTGTTTGCCACCCCCTAGCTCAAAGAGTTTATATTAATAATATTTTTACTTTTCTTTAGGATCAAGCCTTAAAGCAGGTAGAAAGTATGCACAATTAATGCTGGGCCTGGCAGCAGCCCAGGTTAGCAGAAAGAACACTTCCTTAGAAGCTGGCCCTAGGAGTGCTTCACTGGCCTTATGTACTTCCTCCAGTCCCAGCTGAAATCTGCCCATCCCTGCTTGCTTATTTGCTTCTCTCAAACCTACATGAGCCAGCAATTTCTATGCAGCCAATGTCAGTGTCCCTATTGTTCACCTCTTTATTCTTGGCACCTGTCTCACAGCAGGGATTCCTAAGTATTTTTTCAGCGAATGAGTGACTGAATTAATTCCGTTATCCATTCATCCACTCTTCAAGGGCCAGCTTAACCCTTTGCCCTTCCATGAAACCTTCAGAAACCATGCCAACCCAGAGGACTCTTTTGTGTCCTGGAGTCACATGCCCTCCTTGGTCCAAGCCAGGCAATGCATAATATAGGGCTTTCAGGTACTCTTGAAATATTGCCCCATGTTCAGTTAACAACAGCTCAGGTGACTCATTTGTTATGTATTCATACTTTGGTTCTTCCAATTAGATGACAAACTGCCTGAGTGTGTCAGATTCAGCGTGGCTCCCAGACTCCACACCTGGCTTTCTCTTTAAAACCTGGCACAGAAATCCATCTGTCCTTTCAGCAAAACATATTAAGCCACTCTAACCCCCAGGCCACGACCCGACATGGTCTGCTTCTGGTCCACCCTGGACATCAGCCCCTCTGAGTTCTGGCCTGCTATGTTGAGCCCAGGGTCCCTGCTTTACCCGTGTTTTGGGTACTGACTTTCAGCTTTCTTCCTTTGTTTCTGGGCCTGAATCTTGGTGATATGAGTCCAGGCTTTGCTTCTGCCTTGCCTCTCCACAGGGAGTGGAGTCCCATCTCTCATCCCAGCCTGGTGCTGAGGGCTACATAATCTGCACCCACCTGCTCTTGCTACTGACAGTCTCCTGCTTGCCTGACCTTCCAGCCATTTGCTCTCAGGCTCCCATTGTTAGGTGCAGTCTGGACCCCCACCACCTCATTTTGTGCCATATTCACAATTATGTGCCAGGACTGTAACTCCCAGAATATCATGCCTTAGTCATTCTCTCCTGGTCTACTCCAGCCTCTGGGAAGCTGCCACAGGTCTGAAATTTGGAAGAGACTTTGTGACTCACACTTCTTCCTGTCTTCAGTATGCCTGTATGGTGTTTGACCCACTGTAGGCTTATCAGAGGAGTTCCATAAAGATCCACTGGTTGACCCAGCTTTAAAAATAAGATAAAAGATGGTCACAATTCATAGTAGGTCATATCTAAGTTTCTTGTGTTTCTAACCCTGTGGTTCTCACCCATCAGACCCAACATCTCCTTTTTATAACATTTATAATCCTCTGTTTACTATCCTGAATATATATATTATAATAGCGTATTACCCACACAGATTTTTTAAATATCAATATAATGATCAAAATGTAATATAAAAGAGAAACAAAAGGAAATTAATTCATAACAAAATGTATATTTAAATATGTACATGTGAAAGGCATGATGAAGTGGTCAAATGCTTGTATCTATTTGTGAAATCACAGCCACAAACGCCACTCAAACATCAGAGTAGCATTGCTGCCAGTGATGTGATTTTCTCAGTGTCTAATTCTTGGCAAAGTTCTGAACCAAACAAAATAGAATATTCCCCTAATTTACAAGTCAGATGTAAATTCACGGAAATTTTAGTGTGTATTAAAATTGGGCAACAAAATATGTCAACTGGAGTTAGGTTATAGGCGTAGATCATTACAAACACGTTCACCTACATGAAAGCCTGGCAGTGCATTCAAAAGCTATGTGGGATGCTGCGCGATTCTGTGATTCTTCACTGAGTAGGACTGTCCTGGGAATAGCAGAAGTCTAGCATCCCTGGCTCCCACATAGTTTTGTGGCATCTGAAAAATGCTGTCAGAAATTCCCAAAACACCCTGTAGTGGGCCAGAGTACCTCCATTGAGAACTACTGGTCTAACCTACCTATTAAAAATTGTCCTACATTCAGAACCTATTGAAAGCAGAGCATCTCTTCTGACCTTGACACCCTGAGTAAAGGGTTTGAGTGAGTGCCTGTCGTGAAGGTGCTGGCACAACCCAGATCACAACCCAAGGTCAAGGTTGGATGAGCCGAAGATCTCAGCACTGCCCAATCTTGAGGCTGTTACGTATTGAGGTTACAAGAAGAGGAGTTTTAGTAGCACAGTGGAAATACTGAAGGTTCCCTCTAGCCAATTAATTAGATTAAAAAGCAAAACCATCAGCATTTCCTTACTCCACTTAGTCTCTGCATCATACACTCATTTTGCTCTTTAAACCCATCGAATTTAAGGGTTGACAGTAAATCTATCCCTCCGTATGCAGCATTCAGACTCATCTCTAACACTTCATTTCCTGTCTCTCAAACTCACCCTTTCCATTCCATCCCTCCTAAAACACATGCACAAACACAAAACACCCCTACTCCAGACTCTCTTTCCTCTTTCTCCCTCTCCACTTGCCTTCCTGCCTTGGTCTCTCTTAGCCCCAGGACAGTTGCATGTCTACATGGTGTAAGTAGGCCAGACTTTTCCCATCACACTTATTCTGGGAAGGAACTCTGAGGGGTCTCTAAGATGTATGGCATGTGAGTTCCGTTGCAACCTGACATTTCTGAAGGCACTTCTGTACTCTTTGCTCTGCTGCACCCACCTTCTGTTTCTGTAAGGTGAGATATCTGTTCACATGGCATCCACTCCATTTTTGGAATCTTTTCTCTTGCTTTCCACCTAGGATGATTTTTTCCATCCTTTTGTCTATTCAAGTTTTAACAGCCCTTCAGAACCAGCTTAAATGTCTTCTCCAGGAAGCCTTCCTAAATTCTCTCCCTTTGAGTTTTTGTGCCATTTTCATATTGAGTCTCTTGCTTTAACCTGGAAGACTGAGGTCTCTTTTGGATTCTTTTGTGTCCACAAGAGCACCTAGGAACTCATCACAGTAGTATAAGTGTCCAACACATTCTTGTAGTTTTTATGAGCTCAAAAAAGTGGGGGGGGTAAGACTGATCCCATATTTGAAATATTTGGGGTGGAGATTATCTCACCTTCCTTCAAAATCACTTTCTTTCCCCTCAGCTAACATAAAATTCCCTGAGGAAACCCGCTGGCCCAGAGGAACATGTGCCCCTCTTTTCGCCACGATATTAGTGCACTGAAAGTAGAGGTTTAACTTTAGGGTGTCTCTGAAGACATTAACTAAGACAATAATAAATTAACACAATAGTCAACTAATAGCACCATGATGCTTTCATGTATGAATTGGAATGTGAACACTGAGATTTTCATTTCATGGTTGAAAAATACATGAGTTGACCCAAATACTAATTTCTGCATTTCCATCATTTACATATCATGGGTCAGTAATCATTTCTTGCCTAAATGCCTTTCCAAATGAAAAGCTATAATATTGTAATGGTTTATCATATTTACAAACATCACATTGTGCTATCTATCCACTTGGTACTCTGGATTTGCAAACAAGCAGACCCCATTCTCTGGAATGGCAGGAGCAGTGCCAGAGAGGAGTGAGAAAGTTCTCCAAGGAGAGAGCTATTTATTTCTCCCTCCCTAAGGTTCACAAGTCTAGGAACCTCTATTCCACGGAGACATCTTCCAGCTACCTCATTTCTCCTGCACGCCATTTGGTCAGCAGGGGCCAGGGATGGACACTGCTTGTGTTATGGTGATCATTTTCTGCTCTGGGGTCAAAAACTCTGGTTGCTTTGAAAATATCTCCTTGCAAGGCTGGACCTGCTGAGAGAGTGGATGTGATATTTGGGAAGGATAATGTAATCTGATTTTTTTTTATTATAGTTCAAAACAACATCAAGTGAAATGTCTAAGGTGATTTTATGCCTCGTTTTAATGCTCGGATAATACAAATCAGAACAAGGCTTTACCAGTCTTTCATTGAAGCCCCATGCTTGTCGCTCGACTTCTTCACAGTGTCCACAGTCACCTGTTACTTTAGGGGTCTCACTCTCGTTGGGTACTACATTTCTTAGAAATCTGTGTTTTTAAAAAAATAATAGAGTTAGAGCCATAGAGTAATGGGGATCTGATATAACAATTACACCCTGCCGCAGCAGGCTTAGTTTACACATCTGTCTTGCTCTTTAATTATTACTTGGGGTTGAATGCCAGTTGCAAGCATTTGTAAGGACAGTCACCCTTCTGCATTCACACATGAACACACTCATCCCGACCAAGGGGATGTTGGTTCTCTGACCAACATCCCCTTGGTCGGGCTTCTGTTTCTCCTACTTTGGCTCAAATACATAAAAGGAAGCTAAAGAAGAAGTGTTGAGGTCCTTTATTAGGCTCTCCTGTGAATCTGGTTTCAGGACTAGAAAGCAATGCAGTAGTGTGTGATTTGTGTAATCCCTCCCACTGCTGCTTTTCCTGATTTTTAGGGTGATGTACAAGGAGTGAGTTAGCTAAGAGTTGACAGGTCACATTTCACATCATTGCCTGTGTGTCCCAGGATGGGGGGCAGAAAAACAGTAACACAGGCTGCAGAGGTGGTGGGGAGGGATTTAGCTGTTAATGGAAATTTCTCCTTCAGACCCTCTGAAAAAAGAAAGTTACCTTTTAGGGGATAGCTCTCTCTTTTTTTCTCCCTAGCCCCTACGTTTTAAAAAAGCTAAGGCTGTGTGTGTGTGTGTGTGTGTGTGTGTGTGTGTGTTGAAGAGAGCAGGCAAAACAGAGGGGAGGGGAACGGAAAGTGATTATTATCATCCCAAAGTCTTTCTCTAGCAGGCTGCAGCTCTGTTTATGAAATGCCACAGCAAAAGTAAGCTCACGCCTGTGTGCTTCTATCTCACAAGCTTTCTGGGTGCCAGATGGGCACTTTGTGACTGTCTGAGCATGGATTATTTCATTCCTTACATCTCAGACTCCAAACAGCAGCTCAGAAGGCCACAGGAGAGAGGCGTCACTTTTCAGCTGGGGGAACCCTACCTTCACAAGGGAGCCTAGTGGAGCAGTGGTGACAAGGCCAGGAGTTTCCAGAGAGAGCGAAATCTGAAAGTTCACACACATCCAGACCGTAGGAAATCTTTAGAACTCAGGACAAGATGGAAATTAACAATGACCCGTGAGTTATATTAACTGTAGTTTTTGTTGTTGTTGTTGTTGTTGTTGTTGTTAAAGGACAAAGAAAAGAACAAATGCAAACGAACCATAAGCACTGGCCTTGGAAGATGTTTTCAGAGTAATGCTCTGTATTTCAGTTTGAAATTCTGCTGTGACTTCTTAGTCAAACACCTATACGTAATTACTGGTCATATAGATAAGTCAACCAAAATGGTCTCCAGCATGTTGGCATATACTACAGCCACTTGGCATCTTAATCACTTTATTTCAATGAATGGGATAAGGTGCGCTGGTGTGAAATAGTAGCAAGGACATTTACTTTTCGCAAGTACTATACCAGAATTGAGTGTACTTAGAGGCAGCACGCAATGCCATGCAGATGAAACCAGTGGACACAGCAGCCATCCAAAAAGGAGGTTCTTTCTGCTTTTAGGTTTATTGTTGAAAAACCTTACCATCGCCGCCATTTCTCCCCCATCACAAATACTTATCCAAATCACTCCATTGTCCTGCAGGGGAAACAAATTTTACAAGAATATGTGGCTTAATGTTAAAAAAAAAAAAGAAAGAAAGACAAATCTGACAGTTGACTTAACTGTTTTGCATAAGATATTTACAAACCACAGCAGATTAGGGGGGGTTTATGCATTTTCATATCCTGCTTGGTTTAAAGCAGCAATTTTCTGCAAGGACAACAGAGAAAAAAAACCATGCTTTACACTGCTTATATTAATTACATTTTTTCATTACCCGTCATGTTTTCTGCAGGCTTGTGTATTATTACTGCAAAATGTAATGAAATAGAAAAGGAAGAAAGAATGGACTTCTGGGAAATTTTCCAATTCTTGAAATGCAATGTTAATTGAGAGCTATTTTTAGGGCTGCACAGATAGTGCAGGACCCAGTGCCATCAGTACAAACGGGTCCAGCCCAGGTGCAGCCTCCCCAGTGACAGCCCCAGGTCTTTGCCACTGGAGAGCTGGAAAACTTCAGTCTTCCTTGATGCCAAGTCTACTGAAGGGCACAGAAGGATTTCTGCAGATGATCTCCCCACAGAGGTAAGAGAAGAAAAATGAGGCAAGATGAACATAAAGCCCTTCTGAAACTCAGGCCACCGTGATGATTGGGAGCAGTTCCCAGCCTGTCTTCAACTGCCACCCCTTGGCCCCCAGAATGAAGGAAAACTATTCAGTATTTAGGAAACATTTTATATTCATATGGTGACGCATGATGAAATGGTTTCCAAGGTCCTTAAAATGAAGAATTCAAAAAAGTGCCCACAGGGTGGTGACAAACAGGATCCTTTGTAAGGAACCATCTTCCCCAGCCAGAAAATGACAAGTTCGTAGTCTTAAGTATGTCCTACCAAGGATTTGAGAAAAATTTTTAAAGAACTAGGAACTTTATTGACTGGAGAAATATACTTCCTTTTATTACCAAACCAAACAGATCATAGAACTAATTTCCCACTGATTCGTCTGGATAGGTGACCTTCTAATCCAATGACTCACTTCTCTATTATTTCTGTGCCCAAGAATTCCATTTCCTGATGTAGTGTTAAAACCAGCCCTGCAATGATAGAACAGGCACACAGTAAACATGTTTACAGGGGCAAGTGTTCTTTCAAAGAAATTCTCAGAATGGCTTCAAGGAATTCAGAAACTCTGGGCTCATTCGAAAACTCCCCATCTCAACACACCCTAAAAGCACTTTATGCTCTCTGAATGTCCTAGCCACTCATAAACATTAAACTCTTGCAAATGCATTCTTTTTAAAAAGATTTAAACAACTACTAACCTCCCATTCCCCCATATTACTATAACTTATTGTTTCTTACACTTTTACAAATTAAACATAAATGCCCATAAAAGTTATCAAGCCAAAACTTGCTTTAGGCTAGGAGACTCAGAAATCCATTTCACCCACTTACGAATAAACAGAAAGAACAAAGGGGAAGCACTTTCCACTCAATGGCTTCCAAACTATGAGGCAGGTACCTTGCTTGCATATCCTAGCTTTTCTGGGGCCATCCTTCCAGGGTAGTGCCATGGGCTTGCTCAGAAGTCAGCATATTGTGACTACTCTACTGCAATGTTGTCATCAGATGTAGGTTGGCTGTCTGCCCTGAGACTATTGCTTTAGTCCTGACTGACACATTCTTTGAGGCAAAGTGTGTAATAGAGAAATTCCAACATTCTAAGTTTCTTCCAGTAGCAAAGTCAATTATGAGAGCAGTTGGTAAAATCAGTGGTACCTGGAGTGAGAAAGCAAAATGAAAATGGTGCGTGAGAACCAAAAGTTTATAGTTGGGTAGAGAGAAATACAAAAGTATCCATTTTCCCCACTGCCTGGATTTAAATTGAGTAGATTAACCCAGATTGTTTCTGTCTAGCCTGGCCCACAGTCAGTAGCCTTTAAGGCTAGACTAACCAGCTGGTAAGTATTTCTGGCTTACATCTCCTGTTCATCACTGTGATGACCACAAGCCATCTTCTAGGTACCCCCTGGTTTGCTCCAAGCCGTGCCCCTTCTTGTTCACCTGCTGCTCCAGATTTTGCCTCTTTGGACTTCTGTGGTTGTGTTAATTGACAGAGAAGCTAATTTGCATAGCCTTAATATGTGGAACACAGCCCTGAAAAATGCAGTTCATTCTGATCTCTGGCTGAGATGGCCTTTCCGACAAGCACCCAATCCCACCTTTATTCTGATCTGCATTTGTCTGCTGGCAAACAGTTTTCTTTGATTACAATCTACTATCATCACCAGGACAGACTGAAATGCTTAAATAGCCAACATACTAAAATGGGCTGTTTAATAAGATGAAACATATATACAGATGATCCTAGACTTATGATGGGGCTACATCCCAATAAATTCACTGTGAGTCTAAAATACATTTACTATCTCAGTAAACCCAGTGTAAAGGCAAAAAATTGTGAATTGAACCACCATAAGTTGGGGACTGTCTATATATTGTGTATACACAAGTTGAGTATCCATTATCTGAAATGCATGGCACTAGAAGTATTTCAGATCTCAAACTTTTTCAAATTTTGGAATATCTGCATATACATAATGACATATTTTGGGGATGGGACCCAAATCTAAACACGAAATTCATTTATGTTTCATACACATCTTCTGCACATAGCCTGAAGATAACTTGATTTTTCTCTTGGGGATACTGAATAAACTGAGTGTTGTGCACCTGCATTTTGACTACAATCCACCACCTAAACTCGGGTGTAGGGTTTTCCATATGTGGTGTCATGTCAGTGCTCAAAATGTTTTAGATTTGGGGCTGTCTAATGCCTGTAATCCCAGCACTTTGTGAGGCAGAGGCAGAAAGATGGCCTGAGCCCAGGAGTTTGAGACCAGTTTGGGCAACATACCGAAACCTCCATCTCCACAAAAACTAAACTAAAACAAAAATTAGTCAGACATTTTTGGCATGCACATGTAGTCTCAGCTACTTGGGAGGCTGAGGTGAGGAGGTGGCTTGAGCCCAGGAAATCCAGACTGCAGTGAGCCATGGCTGTGCCACTGCACTCTGCCTGGGCAACAAAGCAAAACCCTATCTCAAAAAACAAAAAAAAAAGTTTCAGATTTTGGAGTATTTCAGATTTTCAATAAGGGTTTATAGGCTGGGCATGGTGGTATGCCTGTAATCCCAGCTACTAGGGAGGTTGAGATGGAAGGATCACTTGAGCCCAGGAGTTCAGACTGGGCAGTATAGCAAGACACAGTCTCTTAAAAAAAATAGAATAAGGACTTACAATAAAATGCCACAGTCTCCTACCTGTTTTCTCCCCATGCCCAGCCCCTCTCCCACAGTTAATCATTTTTAAGAATTTTTGTTTATCTGTTTTGTGATTTTCTGGCACTTACCTTTTTAACTCTAACAGGGTTCTATTACTGTTTCTCTTTCTACCAACTTTAAACAATAACTATTCACTCCCTGCTCTGAATAATATTTAATTACCTTACAGTTCCTCCTTCCTCTTTATTTTCCCTTCCCAATTGCTAAGACTTACAGCTTAAACTGTGTTATTGGTTACATTTATAATGTCAAATAAGATATCCAATGCCTTTTTCTTGTTTCAGCATATTTATATATGTTAGATAAGAATATTGTTGTCCCTATCTTTCACTCTTCCTCCATGCCCCCATTTCACATCCCAATGTCTGTCAATCCTGTCTATACATGTACATTGTCAAAATGGATAGCATTTATGGTCTTTTCTGTAATCCTAATTAAGCCTTCTGTGGATTTGTCTGAAGATTCATGCTAAAAATAATATATAAACCTAAAAACAGAGGTTATATGATTACATAAATATTTTCATTCATAGACTAATCTGCTGCCTGAGACATCCATCCAGGTGTCTCCTAAGTTCTGCTCCCATCTAGACAGTGTGCTCTTCAGCTGCTGCTCAGCTGTCATCCAGAAACTTCTCTCTCTGCCCTTCTAAGTTAGACCTACTATTCCTGATATCCCTTGCCTTCCTCTTTCATGTTGTTTCTATTTTGCTAGAGTTCATCCTTAATTATTGTTTTCAGAATTATAAACTATAATTTATGCCATGTTTGATGTGATTTTTTCTCTTTACTTGACCAGTGGTTTGGCTGGGAATAGAGTTCTATGTTCAAAATTATTTTCCCTCAGACCTTGAAAGCATTGTTCCATTGTCTTCTAGCATCCAATGTTGCTAAGGAGAAGTCAAAAGCTATTCTGATTCTGAGTCCCTAGGAGGTAACCATATATTTTTTTTTTCTTTAGACAGAGTTTCACTCTTGTTGTCCAGGCTGGTATGTAATGGCATGATCTTGGCTCACCACAACCTCCGCCTCCCAGGTTCAAGTGATTCTCCTTCCTCAGCCTCCTGAGTAGCTGGGATTACAGGCACATGCCACCATGCCCTGCTAATTTTGTATTTTTAGTAGAGACAGGTTTAGGAGGTAACAATTTTTTTCCTCTATAGGATCTTTTAGAAGTTTCTGTTTTTCCTTAGTGCTCCCAGTTTCATAGGTGTGTGCCTAAGTATGGATAAAACCTGGCTTGAAGGAATTTTAACAGAAAGACCCACTTCTTTCTGTCTTCCCTGTTAGGAGTTAGAAAATAAAAGCCATGTTTTAGTTTCTGAAACTCACATTGATATTAAGGAAGTAATAAATCATAAATGCATGTTAACATAATATTCTCTTATCTGACAAATTAAATTTAGAGTGTGGAGTTCAAGTATTTATAACCAAGTTAATAAACACATCCTCTTGGGGCAATGCCAAAGTCACTAATTTTATAGTTTAAAAAAAAAGCCCTCAAAGGCTATAAAAGTAGAGGTTACCCTTTCCTTATTTATGAGTTAGAAAAAAGAGGCTATATCAGGAGCAAAGAGAATGCCTTCATTTTTTATGTTTTCTTAGATTTACCAAAAACTCAAAAATGTTTGACCATATTTTAAAAGACTGACTAATACAACCAAGAAAGTAAGTTTAAAGGTGAAAGGGTGTAAGGAAGTGTTTCCATGGATAGGTTTTGCATGAGTGCTTTGTCATATAGCAAATGACCCTGGGTTTTAGAACATCAGACCTAGAGATTAATTTTGGCTCTGCCGTTTTTAGTGATATGAAATAAACAAATTACTTAAACTCAATAAAGGTTAGTTTCCTTCCTCACCTACCCATGACACTATTGGCTCAACACTGAGGCTTGGAGAGTTATAAATGTTCTGTATCCAGTGTACCATGACGAGATACAAAGGATGAATTTCTAAATGTAACAGGATGTTAAATTGGAAGTTTTGACTGATGTACCAAGATACAATTGATGCTGCATTCCAAAGGAAGTGCTAGACCATATGCAGAATTTCCAAAAAGAGAAACATAGAAGAACCAGTTGCATAATCCTTGAAATCTGTCACTCACAATGAAGATATAAAAGGGCTCAGAAAGAAAAAATTAAGGAAGTATTCTGTGAGAAGAATTTTAGAAAAGAGTGCTTGAGATTCTGGGACTCCCACCCTCCTAAGGAAAGTCAGTGGAGTTTTTGAGACCTTCATGTGCATCTCCTGCAGTTAGAAAACAAGTCGTCAGTGCCTAAATGATATCTGAAGAAGCTAAAATGGCCCTCGGAAGCAAGGTAGTAAACTACGTTCGGAAGGTAACGACTCACCAAGGTTAGTGTAAGCTAAGAGCAGAAGAAGAAATAGAAGCCTCAAGATCATTTTTAAGGGCTCTGACTAAGATGGTAGCTTGGTAGACTAAGGAAACACATGAGAATTGTCTTCTAATTAAAACACAACTATCTTGAGCTATCCCCCTTTTATTCGCACAATTCCCTTTTTAAGTACATATTTCTATACTGCCCAGAGTAACTTCGTGATTCTACATTCACAAGACATCTGCAACAGTTCTAAGTTATGAGCTAATTAAAAATAGTAGCTGTTATGGACTGAATTGTGTCTTTCCAAAATTCATATGTTAAAATCTAACCCCCAGGATGACTATATTTGGAGATAGGGCTTTTAGGATTTAATTAAGGTTAAATGAGGTCATCCTAAGGCAGAGGAAGTCTTAATCTTATAGGGGTGGTGACCTTATGAGAAGAAGAGAGAAAGATCTCTCTGCCATGGGAGGACACAGGAAGAAAGTGGCCGTCTGCAAGCCAAGAAGAGAGCCCTCACCAGAACCTAACTATGTTGGCCCCCTGATTTCACAGTTTCAGCCTCCAGAACTGTGAGGAAATAAATTCCTGTTGTTTAGGCCACTCAGTCTATGGTATGTTGTTATAAGCGCAAGCTGACTAATAGAGTAGCTAATGTCTATTGAGAACCTTCTACGTGCCAGAGCCCGTTCTAATTGCTTTACACCTATTAACTCACAACAGCCCTAAGAAGTGGGTATCATGGCTCCAATCTCTGTTTTGCAGATGATGAAACTGAGGTAACTTGCCCACAATTCATAGGTAGGAAGTGGCAGAGTTGGGGTTCAACCCAGATGATCCAGCTCTAAAGCCTGAGCTCTTTGCCATTATGACATCTGCTCTCTAAAGGCTTGGTCAGAATAGTTCCAGAGAAATAAGTCCTCTTTCTTCTATTTTCAGCAAATATGGCCATTTTTACTATTTCATCTAGCTTTTCAAACCTTCAAAAGAGTTTGTGCTGACTTGGAGAGCCCTTGCAAAAGAAATAAAAAGCAAATTTTAAAACTCAGTATTACTTTTCAAAATTAAGGTTGAGTAGGAATGGAACAAAGGAGGAAATAAACAAGTAAATACGGTAGTTGGTGTCCAAAACTGGCCATTCATCAAGATGTGTCAACAACAGCGAACTCAAGTTTGATGAGTTCAATATTTTCAAGACTAGCAGAACTTCTTGTGACCTGTATAATTGAGCAGAACTTCTTGGTTAAGATGGGCCTGGGGCTGAACCTCAGCTCTCAAAGCTAAATTTCTTCATTCCATAGTTCTTCCAGGTCACTGTCAAAACCACTGGTAATTTTACACTGCAGTGATCTGTGCCTTTTCCTGGCCTGAGGATAAATAGAAAACTTAACAGTTCTGAGAGCTGTTGACACCATGTACTCAGAAACACAATCAGAAAATGTGAAAGGAAACCCTTGAAGGACATGAATGAAGGATGTGGACATTTGCACATGGAAACTCCCCACATGTCGCTAGCTTTACTTCCCAGCTCTGTAGCCATAAAAATGAGCAGGTCAGAGAGGGTGCAAGGATGCATGTTGAGGCTTTCACAGAATGCAATGCAAGACAGGCACTCCTGGCAAAGCTCTGAATGACCATTCTCTGGTAACCACGGAAGTCTAGGGTGCTCTAGAAAGAAGTTACTATGATACTGGGAGGACTGCGAAAAATCCAGTTCTTCCCCAACCACTATCAATCAAATGTAGTTGCTTGGTCTACTGTTCGACAAACACACCTTGGTGCAATTTTTTTTTAAAGTCATTTTCCCTTTTAGGCATTAGCCCAGCCAATCTAAGTTCATACACTTAAAGAAAAACTAAGGAAGTGGAGATGCTTTTTCTGAACCCTACAGTTGGGTCCTTGATCTGATAAGAGGACAGAGTATTTGAACAGAGGTCAGTTACAGTGCCTTATGATCTCTGTCCATGTGAGCAATACGGAAAAGTCAGGAAAGGCAATGGGGGGTAGGAAGTGAGATACGAACCTTTGCTTTCAAACATGCACTACACAGACACACAGGGGCTTAGATCTTAATACCTCTCCAGCCCTGGATCCCATTCGAGTACCCTGAGCAATATCTCCAGAGTCTTTTCCTCTTTAAGCACAATGAAAGATGTTGTTTCTTGTTTCTCCTCTGACAAATACAAGAGTCTCATAATGTTTCCCTTCTTATTTGCCAGGGATAGATGTATACAGCTTCACTCTGCATTTAATTGCTATTTGCTCAATATAAATGACATTCTTTCCTTTATTCAGTCACTTACTCACTCAATATATAAATACCAAGCACCGATCTAGGTCCACAAGATTCACAGATAATTAAGCCATTGTTTTAGTCCATGGAAAAATGAGGGCTGTATAATGTGTTATACATGAAGGCAATAACAGAAGTATGCATATGATATAGTGACTGCTGAGAGGACAGGGTGACTACACAGAGAGGACAGGAATCAGGACCCAAAGTATTCTGGTAAGCAAAGTCCTTGAAAGAAGAACAGAGAGGGTCTAAGGCTTTTTCATTGTTAACATAGGAATCTAAGAATTTGTGCATCCCTATCTGAGCCCTCACCCTGCTGTCAGTAGCGTTTTTATAGGTCTTCCTCCAAACTCTGGGATTCAGATGCAATGTGAGTCCCAGGAACAGGAAAAAAAGCTGTTTATGATTTTTGCAGAGTTGACTAAATCCACAACGGGACTATGCGCAACAGCCTTTGACAAGTCCTTGTGTTCTGCTTAATTATGGGGGAACACACTGCTCAAGTACAAAACGATACACCTGCCTAGGTAGGGATGCTGTTAGGGAGTATGGCTGAGCTTGGCAATGGGCACGCTGAACTCTGCTCTGCCACAAGCAGAGCCATGGAGAGTATTTTTCTGCAGCAGTTGAAAGGGATGATTAAGAGGCAGCATAAGTCGTATGGATCCTGTCCTAGCATTATGCTTTCTGAAGATAATGACGATGAAGGAGATGACGAATGAGCTATGATATTCCTATAAAAACCCTCCTGTCCTCTCTCTCCTGCTATTCTTCTCCTATTCTCTTTCCTGTCTCCAAACCCATTTCTCTAACTCTGATGATTCAAACCCCTTTGCTTGTAAAGACAACTTGAAAATGTCCTCCCCGGTGCTTCTGAGCCACCTGAAGCACACCTCCCTTGCTAATGATGAGACAGATCTCAGCTGAAACAAGCCATTTTAACATGGGGTATTTGATGGTTCTGTGTTTTGTTCTGATGATTGTTAGCTCTCTTGGTTCATTGATGTTGGAAATAAATCACACCTAACCTCTTTTGTACTAAAATTAACTGTCTCCTTGGACTGATTATCTTGCCCTTGGTCTCTGAGGATTTGCACCCACAGGATCGCCAATGTGCCTGGCAGCCCAAGCGGTTTACTGAAGTTACATGTTCAGAGGGTGAGGCTGATTTTCCCAGGCCCCAGTCAAGAGGGACTGGCTACTCCTAAAAACAACAGAAATGCTTTAGGAAAGTTCAGAAACCAAGGTAGAAAATATGCATGCATGTGTAGCAAAGACTCTGGTGGAACAGAAAACTACAGTATCTTGATTTGAATATGTCAATTCTGTTTACTAAATGGGTTTAATTTATTTCAACACTATATCGCAGTTCCTTTTTGGAACCTATCAGTAACAATTTTTTCCTGGTAAAATTGTTTTCCTGGAAGAAGGAGGAGTTAGCACAAGTCAAGAACATAGATTAAAAAAATCAATCTTAACCATTTTAAAGCCTGGTAAACAGGTATAAGACTTACACCACAATTTAAGGCATAAGTGAATGTTCTTTTTCAAAGAGTAGGGAAGACAGTCCTCAAAGAGAGAGAAAAAAATAGCATGATGAGCTCAACAGGGGAGGAGGTGGTACATATAAGAAAATGGAACAGAAATGGTGTCAACTGACAAGCAGCTGGTCCATCCCTAATTTCAAGTGCTGACTCTAACTAAATTACTGCCTACTTCTAAAGTTGCCACCCACCCTTGCAGAGGCAAGGATGACTGCATGTTGACCTGAAATTGTTCCCTCTCCAGTTTTCCACACCATTTGAATGCTCTTCTGATCTCTGGGACTTCTCTCCAGTTCATTGTTTGTTTCTTCTTGCAATTTCCTGCTTCTAAATGTAGACCCTGAAATTCAATTCAGTACAATTAAAATCTGAGAACCTTTAAAAATATCTTTAAAAAACTTGTTTCCCTTGCTGATTTCCTGATTCCTGTTCAGTCTACTACACATATATGCAGAAGACCTGGGCACAACGAACATCACACTACTCACCCTACGCAGTATTATGATTTGGCATTATCTCATCATGACCCTCTCCTACTGAAAAAGCCATGAATGCCTCCTCTTCAGCTCTTACAGGATTACAGGACAATGTCCCAATTGCTTCTTTATGATTCCACCATTTAGTCTTGATGTTAAGTGGCCACTATCCACAAGATAGCCTCAAATTCCTATACGAAGCCTCAGCTCCAGCCATGCCTGTCTTGCAAAGACATCTAGCTCGTCTCTATCTCGAAGTCTTTTTTTATGCTGTGTCCTTCACCTTGAATGTCTCCTTCCCCTTTTCATGTATTTAAGCCTTTCTCATTTATCATTATTTAGCTCAAGACCCACCTCATCAATGCAGTCTTTGTAACCACCCAAGTTCATGGTAGCCTCTCCCTCCCCTGAGCCTGTATGGCAGTTAGAGTTTGTATTGGTCATTTGACACCTATCATTTACTATCCTGCATTACTCTTAATCCAGCAGATAATTCTGAGCACTAATTTCTCCCCTATGTCCGGCTCTGTGATATCACTAATCACAAAGGGAGAAATAAGAGAAAAGAAGGTTGGAGGAGAAGGAAAAATTGGAAGAAGCTTGAAAAACCAGTAGGTCCAAGAGAGTAATTTAAAAAAAAAAAAAAAAAAAAGACAGAAATGTAAATTTGTCCTACATCATAGGAAGAAGAACCAGTTATTAAGTTGTTATCCCTTAGCTTCATGCTTGCCCTTTTATTCTCCACTTTATGATGCTAGAACTTTGCCAACATTATTTTTGTTTTGCCAGCTGGCTTCCAATAGTTACCTGTTATTAGGAAACGTCAGAGGAAGACTGAAAGGCTGGAGAAGGAAGAAGAGACTTGCTTCTTTCTGTCTGCTACCTATTTGCTTCCTGTGGACTTCCCATCTGCTAGTAGTTCCTATGAGATTCACCTCAGCAATACTTCACTCCATCAGTGGCAGTTCCTTCTGATATCAGCAGCTGAATCCAGTTTTCAGTTTTTCCAGTTTGCAGAACCAGCTTCACTTCACCCCCTTCCCATCCCAGACCTCATTATATGCTGGCGGCCAGCACCTCCTGAACAGAGTCTGGGTCCCAGCCTTTTTCTCACTTAGAGATATCAGCACCTTCTTCTCAGAGGTCTGGCTTTTATTTCCATGAGACTCCTCATTTAAGCTTCTAAGTTTTAAAAATTATAATCTTTTCCCTTTGTTCTCTCAACCCTAAAGAGGATAGGTACTTCTCACTTTCATGATATCTTAGTCCCTTTTTTATCCTTTCAGTTACTTAGGTAACACTTTTTATATTAATGTCTTGCTATTCAATAATTGCTATGGTTCCTATCTCCCGACTGGATTCTGATTGACACAGAAGAAACCAGTTTAGGAGCATATATTAAAACAATGTAAAGGAGTATCACTAAGAAGCCAATAGATAAAATAAATATTCAAACAATCCAAAAGAAAAAAGGAAACGGGAATGAGAGGAATAAAATTCAGAAGGGACAAACTAAATACAACCATATCACTAATTACATCAAATGTTAATGGACTAAGTGGAGCAATAAAAACACAGAAATTATAAGAATAGATTTTTTAAATGCAAGATTCTACAATATCCTATCTAGAAGAGACATGCCTTAAATATGATGACACACATAGGTTAAAAGTATATGAATGAAAAAAGATATATAATGTTATATATATATATAAACAGTAAGCTATAGAAAGGCTGAATTAGCTATAATAGCAGATAAAACAGACCTCAAGGCAAAGAGTATTACCAAAGATGGACATACATATTTTATAATGATTAAAGAGTAAATTTATCAAGAAGACATACCAATGGGTAAATATGTGCAAAATAACAGAGCCTCAAAATACACAAAGCAAAAATTGACAGAATTAAAAGGAGAAATGTACAAAAATTCTACGATCATAGTGGGAAATTTAAACACTCCACTCTCAACAATTCATAGAAGAACTAGATTTTTAAAATCACTGAATACATAGAGAATCTGAACAACTGAACCTAATTGATATTTAGAGATAGTTATAGAATCCTATGTCCAACAACTTCAAGTGTAATAGTATGTTCACTAAGATAAAACACATGCTAGGCCATAAAACAAGTTCAAAAAATTTGAAAGAACTGAAAACCATGATAATGGATGATGATTAAACAACTAACATGAAATTTGAATGCAGCCCAATTGGCATCAGATCCATTTATAAAGTAGAGTAATGTCATCAAAACTTAAAGTGAAAATGATTTTCAATCTACAATTCTATCACCAGCTTGTCAGTCCATGCAAGAACTAAAACATTATAATGTTTTAAAGAGTTATTAGAATGTATGCCTCAACAAAACAAAGAATACACCGAGAAAAATGAAGACATAAAATCCAGAAAACAGACTAGGAGAGAGGCAAAAGTAATATATAATGATATCTGTTCAATTTCCCAGGAAGAAAAAAGTCCCTACTGGAGCAAGAGAGGAACAGTTTTTGGAGAAGTTCTCCAGAAAAGTCGGAGCTGCTCCATATGAATCCATGGACAAATTTTTTAAATTGGGATATAGTAGAAATATTAGAACATTTGGAAAATTAATCATAAGTATATTCTTTAAAGAGGCATAAAAAATGAGGCAGGCACTGGGCATGGTGGCATACACCTATAGTCCCAGCTACTTTGGAGGCTGAGGCAGGAAGATCTCTTGAGCCCAGGATTTCAAGTCCAGCCTGAGCAACAGAGTAAGATTCCATCTTAAAAAAAAAAAAAAAAATTTTACACATCAAAAATAAATGAGGCAATTTTCAGTTCCAAGAGAAATAAAAGGCCCTACAAGGAAGAAAATACAGTTGTGATGAACTATTTGGCATAAGTCTGAATGTGCATAGCAAAGAAACTGAAATTGTTTTATTTAAACAGATAGGTAGAAGGAGAAGGAGAAAACAAGGAGGAGTTAAAATTTTATCTGTTATAGCAAAAATGCAATAAAATATTACTTAATGTATCAGTTAATAAATAATCACATTATTTATATCACATGAATTAGAGTACTTAGAACAATCACTATTACATAGTAAGTAGTGTCAGCTATTATTCAAAATATGAAGTTAAATACAAGGGGAAAGAGTTAGAAGTATTGTGAGTGGTTGTCACTGGGGTAGAGGATTCAGGGTGAGAAGGAAAACTATTCTGGTTCATTATAAGCTTTTTAGTATTACATGACTTTTGAAATAATATACATGTATTGTTTTTCTGAAAGTAAAAGTTAAATTAATAATAAAACAGCTTTATTATAGAATAAAATATAAACACAAAAATATTAGGACACTGTAAATAAGTAAGTAAAAAGTAATGTATAAGTATAGTGAATGTAAATTTTCAACAGCAAAGTATGAATTGTAAAAAAACTCATGTTGAGATCCTTCATACACTATTAGTAAAGTTAAAAAATGAAAGAATTCTTAAAACATTGTACTCATGCTCAAAAACAAGAACATACTCCGTAAACAAACAAAAGCCAGTGCAATCTCCCTAAAAAGAAATATATATTCAAAAAGGAAAAAATCAATGGAAATACACGCAAATGAAAACTAAAGCTGAATATCCAATACACAACATGGGGTCAAACCACACACATGCAACTAGAAGTCAGGATAGTGCTTTACAGCCATTAATGGCTGCCAAAATATTTCCATTACAGCAAAAAAAGAAGTCACCTACCCCTAAACAGGAGTAAGCAGTGAGTTCCCACACTAGACTAGCACTTGAGTCCATACTACATTCAGGGAAAGGGCCTAGAACTGGATCATTTCTGTAGGGTGATGGACCCAACAAAGCCATGACTGTAGAACTTGGGCAGCAGCAACCATGAAACCATTCCCATAAGGAGGATATCAAGGAGAAAGTATCAATAAAGCAGAAAACTGAAGTTAAACCCAAGAAAATAGAGATACTTGGGCAATATAAAAAGAGCATTAAAACGAATAGATTTTTACATGAAAATAACAATGAAAAAAGAAACAACATCCATAAAAGACCAGGAAATAAGAAAATGAAAACATCTTTAAAGCGCAAAATACTTATGAAATTAAAAAATTTAATAGATAGATTTAAAATACTAGACATCGATGAACTGGCAGAAAGAAATGAAAAAAATCACCCAAAAAGCAATCAAAAAAGATAAAAAGCTGAAGAAAAAACGGAAAAGTTCAAAGATGAGTTCCAACATATATTTGGCAATAGTTTCTTAAGCATAGACTAGAGAGAATGTTGAAGGTGTGGGTATGTAAGACAGTAGCTGGAAATTTCCAAAACTGAAGAGAGTCATGAGTTCTGAGACTGAGAGGGCTCATCAAGTGACAAGAAGGGCAAATATTTAAAAATCTACACCTAGATACATTGTAGTGAAAGAGCACAACATCAAAATTAAAGAGTCAGACAAAGAGGAAAAAAGTCAATCTATAAGAGAATGACAATCATATTGACAGCAGACTTCTCATTGGCAACAACAGCAATGAGAAGTCTATGTATAGGGAGAAAGCAAAAAACTTGAAAAACATATATCGGGATATTGTCCATGAAAACTTCCCCAACTTTGCTAGAGAGACCAACAGTCAGATTTAGGAAGTACAGAGAAATCCTGCAAGATTCTACACAAGAAGATCATCCCCAAGATATGTAATCATCTGATTTTCCAAATGCAAAATGAAAGACAGATGTTAAAGGCAGCTAGAGAAAAAGGGCAGGTCACCTACACAGGGAAACCCCTCAGGGTAACAGCAGACTTCTCAACAGAAACCCTACAAGCCAGAAGAAATTGGGGGCCTATATTCAACATTTCAACATTCTTAAAGAGAAAACTCTTTGACCAAGAATTTCATATCAAGCCAAACTAAGTTTCCTAAGTGAAGGAAAAATAAAATCCTTTTCAGATAAGCAAATGTTGAGGGAGGTTGTTACCAGTAGACCTACCTTATGAGAGTGTTTGGACGAACGGAGGCAGGATGGCGCACTTCCGGGTTCTTCTTCACCACCAGCTCTTCCCGCCTGCGCGAAAATGCAGCTGGCACCTGGGAAGGTGCAGATCAACTGGGCATGCGCCAGGTGACGTCAATCCGAAGAGACCAAGATTTACCTGGTCACACCTGCAGAACGCCCCCCCCCCCACACGCCCGTGCCCCGCCTATTGCCCTCCCACTCCTAGAAAAGCCGCTCTCCGCCAGTGAGCCACGCGGCCTTCTCACAGCCCCACTCCTGTCGGGATGTCAGGACTGTGGGAACTCGGTCCAAGAGCCCCACCTGGGGACTCTGCCAGCCTCCTTTGCCGGAGGCCGACAGACTTCTCCCTACCCACCTTCTTTCTCTGAAGCTAGGTGACCAAAATAAACTTGCAGTTTTGCTCCTACACTTGCCTACTCGCTGGTTCTTTTGTGCTCGCTCCGGCTGGTCTTAGAAAAACAAATCAGTTGGTGCCGAAGACCCGGGAGGAGACCCCTCCTCAGGCCTCTAGGGGTTGAGGAACCTCCTCCTGCTTCCACACCGCAGATGGACCAGGACCTGAGACCCGCTTCCCTCACTCTCACGGCCTCTCTG
>NW_012117488.1:4233988-4240238 GCF_000951035.1 Colobus angolensis palliatus
GGCCAGTGAGCCACGCGGCTTTCTCACAGCCCCACTCCTGTCGGGATGTCAGGACTGTGGGAACTCGGTCCGAGAGCCCCACCGGGGGACTCTGCCGGCCTCCTTTGCCGGAGGCTGACAGACTTCTCCCTACCCACCTTCTTTCCCTGAAGCTAGGTGACCAAAATAAACTTGCAGTTTTTGCTCCTACGCTTGCCTACCCGCTGGTTCTTTTGTGCCCGCTCGGCTGGTCTTAGAAAAACAAATGAAAGAGATCATGAAAGGAGCACTAAATATAGAAAGACTGTTACCAGCCAACACAAAACACACTTAAGTACACAGACCAGTGACACTATAAAGCAACCACACAAGCAAGCTGGCATAACAACCAGCTAACAGCACAATAACAGGATCAAATCCACACATCTCAATATTAATCTTGAATATGCATAGGCTAAATGCCCCACTTAAAAGGCACAGGGTGGCAAGCTAGATTAAAAAAGCAAGACCCAATGGTATGCTGTCTTGGAGAACCATTTCACACATAATGACACTCACAGGCTCCAAAAAAAGGGATAGAGGAAAATCTACTAAGCAAATGGAAAACAGAAAAAAAGCAGGAGTTGCAATCCTAATTTCAGACAAAACAAACTTTAAACCAACCAAAATAAAAAAAGACAAAGAAGGTCTAAGTATCCTAAATATATATGCACCCAATACAAGAGCACCCAGATTGATAAAGCAAGCTCTTAGAGACCTACAAAGAGACTTAGACTCCCACAAAATAATAATGGGAGACTTCAAAACTCTACAGACAGTATTAAACAGATCATTAAGGCAAAAAGTTAACAAAAATATTCAGAATCTGAACTCAACATTGGACCAAATGGATTTGATACACCTCTACAGAAATCTCCACTCCAAAACAACAGAATATACATTCTTGTTGCCACATGACACACACTCTAAAATCAACTACATAATTGGACATTAAAAAATCTTTAGCAAACACAAAAGGACCAAAATCATACCAAACACAATCTTAGAACACAGTGCAATAAAAACAGAAGACTTAAAAAATCACTCAAAAACATGCAATTACATAGAAATTAAACAACATGCTTCCTGAATGCCTTCTGGGTAAATAATGAAATTAAGGCAGATATCAAGAAGTTATTTGAAACTAATGATAACGAAGATAAATACACCAGAATCTCTGGGACACAGATAAGGCAGTGTAAAGAGGAAAATTCATAGCACTAAATGCCAACATAAAAAATTTAGAAAGATCTCAAATTAACAACCTAACATCACAAATGAAAGAATTAGAGAAGCAAGTGGAAACCAGCCCCAAAGCTAGCAGAAGAGAAGAAACAACCAAAATCAGAATTGAAGTGAAGGAAATCAAGACACAGAAAACTATTCAAAAGATCAACAAATTCAGGAGTTTGTTTTTTGAAAAAATTAATAAGATTAGCCTAGCTGCTAGCAAGGCTAATAAAGAAGAAAAGAGAGAAGATCCAAATAAATGCAATTAAAAATGGCACAGGGGATGTTACCACCGACCCCACAGAAACAAAACCCATCAGAAACTGCTATGAACACCTCTATGCACACAAACTAGAAAACCCAGAAGAGATTAGTACATTCCTGGACACATATACCTTCCCAAGACTGAACCAGGAAGAAACTGATTCCCTGAACAGACCAACAACAATAACAAATCCAAAATCAAATCAGTAATAAATAGTCTACCAACCAAAAGAAAGTCCAGAACCAGAGGGATTCATAGCCAAATTCTACCAGATGTACAAAGAAGATCTGATACCATTCCTGTTGAAACCATTCCAAAAATTTGTGGAGGAGGGACTCCCCAACTCATTCTATAAGGCCAGCATCATCCTGATACCAAAACCTGTCAGAGACACAACAAAAAAAGAAAACTTCAGGCCAACATCCTTGATGAACATTGATGCAAAAATCCTCAACAAAATACTTGCAAGCTGAATCCAGCAGCACATCAAAAAGCTAATTCACCACGATCAAGTAGGCTTCATCCCTAGGATGCAAGGTTGGTTTAACATACACAAATCAATAAATGTGAATCATCACATAAGCAGAACTAAAGACAAAAACCACATAATTATCTCAATAGTTGCAGAAAAGGCTTTCAATAAAATTCAACACCTCTTTATGTTAAAAACTCTCAATAAACTGGATTTTGAAGGAACATACATCAAAATAATAAGAACCATCTATGATAAACCCACAGCTAACATCATACCTAATGGGCAAAAGCTGGAAGCATTCCCCTGGAAAACGGGCACAAGAAAAGGATGCCCTCTCTCACCACTCCTATTCAACATAGTACTAGAAGTCCTGGACAGAGTAATCAGGCAGGAGAAAGAAATAAACAGTATCCAAACAGGAAGAGAGGAAGTCAAACCATCCCTGTTTGCAGGTGACATAATTGTATACCTAGAAAACCCAATAGTCTTGGCCCAAAAGCTCCTTCAGCTGATAAACAACTTCAGCAAAATTTCAGGATAAAAAAATCAATGTACAAAAATTACTAGCATTCTTATACACCAACAAAACACAAGCTGAGAGTCAAATTAGGAACACAATCTCAATCACAATTACCACAAAAAGAATAAAATACCCAGGAATACAGCTAACCAGATGATAGATCTCTACAATGAGAATTACAAAACACTGCTCAAAGAAATCAGAGATGACACAAATGGAAAAATATTCCATGCTCATGGATAGGAAGAATCAATATCATTAAAATGGCCATACTGCCCAAAGCAATTTAGAAATTCAATGCTATTCCTATCAAACTACCAATGACATTTTCACAGAACTAGAAAAAACTATTTTAAAATTCATATGGAACCAAAAAAGAGTGTGAATAGCCAAGGCAATCCTAAGCAAAAAGAACAAAGCTGGAGGCATCATGTTACCTGACTTCAAACTATACTACAAGGCTACAGCAATTAAAACAGCTTGGTACTGGTGCAAAAACAGATACATAGACCAATGGAACATAAAAGAGGTCCCAGAAATAAGGCCACACACCTACAGCCATCTAATCTTTGGCAAAGCTGACAAAAAACAAGCAATGGGGAAAGAACTCCCTATTCAATAAATGGTGCTGGAGTAACTGACTAGCCATATGCAAAAGATTGAAATTGGACCCCTTCCTTACACCACATACAAAAATCAACTCAAGATGGATTAAAGACTTAAATGTAAAACCCCAAATCATAAAAACCCTGGAAGACAACCTAGGCAATACCATTCTGGACACAGGAACGGGCAAATATTTCATGACAAAGATGCCAAAAGCAATTACAACAAAAGCAAAAATTGACAAATGGGATCTGATTAAACTTAAGAGCTTCTGAATCGTAAAAGAGACTATCAACAGAGTTAATGGAAAACCTACAAAATGGGAGGGAATATTTGCAAACTACACATCTGGAAAAGGTCTAATATCCAGCATTTTATAAGGAACTTAAACAAATGGACAAGAAAAAAACAAACAACCTCATTAAAAGGTGGGCAAAAAAACGGACACTTTTCAAAAGAAGACATACATGCGACCAACAAGCATATGTAAAAAAACTCAATATCACTGATAATTGGAGAAATGCAAATTAAAACCACAATGAAATACCATCTCATACCAGTCAGAATGGCTATTACTAAAAAGTCAAAAAACAGCAGATGCACCTGGCACAGCGGCTCATGCCTGTAATCCCAGCACTTTGGAAGGCCAAAGCGGGCAGATCCCTTGAGGTCAGGAGTTCGAGACCAGTCTGGCCAACATGGTGAGACCCCATCTTTACTAAAAATATAAAAATTAGCTGGGCATGGTGGCGTGCGCCTGTAATCCCAGCTACTTGGGAGGCTGAGGTAGGAGAATCGCTTGAACCCAGGAGGCAGAGGTTGCTGTGAGCCGAGATCATGGCCATACTGCAGCCTGGGCAACAGCATGAGACCCTGTCAAAAAAAAAAAGAAGACGCTAGTGAGGTTGCAGAGAAAAGGGAACATCTATACACTGTTTAGTGGGAGTGTAAATTAGTTCAATCATTGTGGAAAGCAGTGTGGTGATTCCTCAAAGAGCTAAAAACAGAACTATCATTAGACCTAGCAATGTCATTGCTGGATATATAACCAGAGGAATATAAATCATTCTACCATAAAGACACAAGCATGCAAATGTTCATTACAGCACTATTCACAATAGCAAAGACATGGAATCAACCTAAATGCCCATCAAGAACAGAGTGGATAAAGAAAATGTGGTACATGTACACCATGGAATCTATACAGCCATTGAAAAGAATGAGATCATGTCTTCTGTGGGAACATGGATGGAGCTAGAGACCATCATCCTTAACAAACTCACGTAGGAGCATAGAACCACATATTGCATGTTCTCAGTTGTAAGTAGGAGCCAAATGATGAGACCTCATGGACACAAAGAAGGGAACAACAGACACTGGTGGAGGGTGAGAGGAGGGAGAGGAATAGAAAAAATAACTATTAGGCACTAGGCTTAGTACCTTGGTGACAAAATAATCTGTAAAACAAACCCCCATGACACACATTTACTGACATAATAAACCTGCACAGGTATCCCTGAACCTACAATAAACATTTTAAAAATTAAAAAAAAAATTTTTCTTAAGTCTGTGGAATAATAGTGCCAAGAAAAAACACTGAGTTTGAAATTCTCTACAAACTACCATTCAACAGGTTGGATTCAGAAAATTATTTACCATAAACCCTTTCTTTTTCTTTCTTTCTTTTTTTTTTGAGACGGAGTCTCGCTCTGTCACCCAGGCTGGAGTGCAGTGGCACGATCTCAGCTCACTGCAAGCTCCACCTCCCGGGTTCATGCCATTCTCCTGCCTCAGCCTCCGGAGTTGCTGGGATTACAGGTGCCCGCCACTGCGTCAGGCTAATTTTTTGTATTTTTAGTAGAGATGGGGTTTCACGGTGTTAGCCAGGATGGTCTCAATCTCCTGACCTCGTGATCCAACCACCTCGGCCTCCCAAAGTGCTGGGATTACAGGCGTGAGCCACAGCGCCCAGTCACCATAAACTCTTTCTTTAAAAATAGAATCAAAAAAAAAAAAAAACCTCTACTTAATATATATTTAGTATGAAAAAAATACAACCTTAAAGAAGGAAGCAAATGTATGGGGAAAATTTTGTAAAACATATTAGTAAATATAAATAAGTATTAATTATAAACAATAATACAAGTAATTTCTATACTTAGAAACAAGGTAGAACTCTAATACTAGATAATTCTAGTATAGAAGTGATGGAAGTTCATTCAGATGAAAGTTAATGCTTCTGGCTAGAGAATGATAGAGATACTTTTAAGCTTTGAGAGAAAAATGTAAATTTAAATGTGTCTGTTAAAAGTCTAAGAAAAATGATTAAAAGAATAGAAATCATAAGTATATGTTCCAAACAAATGGAAGAAGAAGAAGGAATAAACAAAATTCAATCAAGGCTGGGCGAGGTAGCTCACGCTTGTAATCCCAGCACTTTGGGAGACGACCGAGGGGGCAGATCACCTGAGGACAGGAGTTCAAGACCAGCCTGGCCAACATGGTGAAACCCTGTCTCTACTAAAAAATTTGCCGGGTGTGGTGGCAGGCACCTGTAATCTCAGCTACTTGGGAGGCCGAGACAGGAGAATCCTCTGAACACAGGAGGCAGAGGTTGCAGTGAGCCGAGATCGTGCCACTGCACTCCAGCCTGGGCTACAAGAACAAGACGCTGTCTCAAACAAACGAACAAAAAACTCAACCCCAAAATAGCAAGAAAGGAGAAAAACATAATAAATAGAAAGCATAAAATGAAATATCAACAATAAGTCAATAAATGTAGATAAATTCTCATCGTATTTTGAGAAAGAAACCAGGTACGAGTCTCTGAGACAAGGTCAACTATCAAGAAATATAGTTGAAAAGAGCCAGGGGAAAACCGAGGGGCTTCTGATTAGACAGCCTCTATTTTCTTCCTAAAATGTAATAGCGAGAATGAGGGGAGCAGGAGTAGGGTTGAGACTTCAGGGATGGGATGATCTTGCCAACCATTTTGAGTCAAAAGTAATAGACCCATTGAAGGCAGCTCAAGTAACAGGCAGTCTATGTAAATGACAGAGGAACAAATTGTCAAAAGAAAATCTGGGCCGGGCGCGGTGGCTCAAGCCTGTAATCCCAGCACTTTGGGAGGCCGAGA
>NW_012117488.1:4240903-4246398 GCF_000951035.1 Colobus angolensis palliatus
CGGGAGGCGGAGCTTGCAGTGAGCTGAGATCTGGCCACAGCACTCCAGCCTGGGTGACAGAGCGAGACTCCGTCTCAAAAAAAAAAAAAAAAAAAGAAAGAAAAAGAAAATCTGATTGGCCAATGGTCAGTCAATACATTGTCTTACTGGGATTTGGGCATCAAATGTCTATCTTTTGTCCAAATATCTGTGTCAGGGTTGGGGCAGGAGATGGGTTACACACTGAAGAATGTAGCTACCTAGAGGACAGTTCCCAGAGCACATTAGGCATGCCCACCAAACCTGTCTCATACAAACAGTAATGGCCTAAAACTGTGTGTCAGTAAGGAATGCGAATGGAAATCTACTAGAGTTGAGGAAAAGGGCCATACTGAGAACTCAACTTAAAACTGGATACCATAAATGATAAGTGGAATTAACAGCCAATGCTGTTCCATTTTCTCCAGCCAATGTCAGGAACGGATGAAGTTAAAGATTGGAGGTGGGAGGGGATTAACAAGGTGGTAGGAGAAACCACTATGGGACCCTGCCCAGGTAGGATGGGAAATAAAGCCCAGAAAGGGCAGGAGGACCGGGAGAGTAGACAGGGTCAAGGAATGACTGTGACTCTGAGGCTTGATGGGAGCAGCCTTTGCAGGAGAGAAGGAAAGGACAAGGTGGAGAGTTAGAGATGGTGACTAGGGAAGGGAATGCTGCTGCTGGAGTTTTCAAAGGAGAAGCAGCTCTGGGTGTAGCAGAACAGGCAGGAGACCAGGAAGAGAGGGACTGGCTGAGAGCCAGATGGAAGATAATGTAATCACAGGTCATGAAAGTGGTAAGGAGAAACCCCAAAACACAGACACAAACTGCTTTCTGGGCCCCAGACCCATGTTAATGAAAATTAACAGCCTTAAAATTTATCAATGGGTCCTGTTGCTTGCAGGATGGAGTTCTAACTCCTCATCACATAAGACCTTTATGATCTTTCAGTGTCACCTCATCTCCCAGCACGCCGCCACCCAGGTCCTTCTCTCTTCTACTGAACAACTTCCTTCCATGTGCACACGCTGATTTCTCAACCTGGAATCCTTTCCCAACACCTTTCCTCAATGGACTGTTAATGAGTTTTCAGAGGTAAGCCCTATTCCTCTCCTCCGGAGAACCTTCCCTGAGTGCCAGTCTGAGTTGAATGCCCGTCTTTCCACTACCCAATCTGCTCCCCCTGAACTCCAGGCGTCTCTGTCACAGCATGTACCTCACACTGCCAAGTTCCCAAAGGGTAGGGGCTGCATCTTACATATTTGGGTATCTGAATACCTAGTGGGATTCCTAGTATAGCCTCTCAGTACATACTTTGTTTTGTTTTTTGAGACAGAGTAGCACTCTGTAGCCCAGGCTGGAGTGCAGTGGCACGATCTCAGCTCACTGCAACCTCTGCCTGCCAGGTTCAAGCGATTCTCCTGCCTCAGCCTCGCATGTAGCTGGAACTACAGGTGCGTGCCACTTTTTAAGTATATGCATGAATCTCAAGACGTTTGAGAGAAATTGTGTCATCACATTCCATTACAATGAGAAGTCAAAGAAACAATGATCAACAAGTATCTTCAAGTGCCATGCAAAAAAAAAACATAGCATCAATAGGGTGCAGCTCAAGTCATCAGAAGGAGATTGAGCAGAGAGGGTATGGACTGCTTTGAGGGACATTACACTGACTGACAATACTAGGATGAAACAAGACGGGAGAACTCACTAGATATGTTTGTATCATGAGTACCATGCGTGTGATTGTGGGCCACAGGGATGAGAGAGACAAGGAACTGAGAGGCCACCAACATCTGGCTGTCCCCCATATATTATCTTATGCCATGTGCATAACATACTTTGGAGATGGAAATTTACATCCCCATTTTACTGAAAAGCCAGCCACAGGGTTCACAATGGAGTTTAGGTGGAAAGTCCTGATAAATCTGTGGCAATCCTATCCAGGTGTAGTGAGATCAGCTCATTATGTCAGGCTTGGGTTTCCTCAAGCAGAAAGTTTATTCGAAGTCCTACAAAGGCAAAGGGCCTCACCTTTTGGTTCTTCTTATGTCCCTGTAACACCTAGCATGTGTTATAGACTTGTTAGTACTCAGTATGTATTTGTTGGTTGAATGAACTAATGAGTTAATGAATGAATAACTGTTTAAGTATAAGACTCAGGCACTCTAAATTCTTAATATGGATTATATTATTTAACCCTCACAATATCTATGATTATCCCCCATTTTACAGATAATTAAATTGAGGTTAGGAAAGTTTAGAAAGTTTACCCAAAGTCACACAGCTTGCAAATGACAGAGCAAAAATTTCCCCAGGCCTTTCTATCTCAGAGTCCGTACTTGTAACCACTCTGCTACACAGCCTCTCAATTAACGATTCCTCTGAATTAATGGATTTCTCTGGAAATCTCAGCTTTCTCAAAAGAAGATAGATGGTCCCTGATGATCCAATACTATGAGGGAAAAAAAGTACAAAACACGGGGACTTGAGGGTTAGTTCAAAATGTAGCAAATGTAAAAATACACTGGTTTCACTGTTAGATATTTGTCCAAGAGGGATGGAACAACTTTAATTAGTGTAACAGGACAATAGGAATTAAATTGGCTTGGTCACAAGATTTTTACAGGATGACACTGATGGTATTACTATCCAACTTCAAAGATTTGGAAAGATGTTCCTGCTAACACTGGAGAATAGAAACCTGTTTTTCATCAACTAGGCTGGCCTGACAAATTAAGTCTGTGGAGTCATTAGATTAAGATAAGAGCTTATCTCCTAGGCTGACATTTATTCAGAGGTTTTTATACTGCTCAGCTAGTAATTAGTGCTGTTGAATTTTTAACACTGCTTTGTCCAGTCATTCAAAAATTCTGGAGGTATATTTACATCTCTTGTGTATGTTTTTGGTTATTAAAAATAGAAGAGGAATGCAAGTAGAAGGTTTAAATAATTCTTCCAAAAGTTATTCTGTGGTGAAACATGCAGCTTAATGACTTTTTTGCAGAAGAAGGGAGCAGTTCTCCCAATTGATAAATGTTGAATAAGAAGTTGCTTTTTACTATGGGATCTATAATTTATTTTGAGGCATACATAGTATAGGTTTATTATGTTATAGTAGAATCATTACAACTATGATCACATGCAGTAATGGTTTCCTGCTGTTTCACACCCCCAATTCAGCAAACATACTATATAGATTGAGAGTATAGCTCAAAGTTTTGTTCTTTGGGTTTTTTTTTCTATAATTTCTTTCCAATGGATGATTTGACTGTGAAAATTCTTATTTTTCCGGTTTTCTTGTAATTACAATAACAACTTGATTGCTATAGAATAAACTAATACCTTAAGCCTGCACACGTGTCTTGACAGTCTGTCAAACAAACAATACTCACATGTTTTAAGATGCTTGGTTTGCAAATTCCAATTTCTATGTTGAAATACTAATTAGTAATCAGATGGGTAAGTACCCCTGTTTTAAGAAAGTTCATCACATGGTTGAAGTTGCATCCTGTTAACATTACTATCACATCATCTATTCTGTCCTAAGTGTGAACGTCTCTCATCACTCAACATACTGCATTTGCCACTTTCAGAAAAATGTGGCCATGAGAATTTGGGAGAAACAAGTAAAAGATTTGACTCTACTAGTTCACCTCAACATCACCCAACAGGAAGCTTCAGAAAACAAATAAACAAACAAACAAACAACACACACTTAAGATATCCAGTCTGGAAGACAAGTTCTCTTTCATTAAAATTTGACCTTCGTGGTTTTGTAGTTAACAGGCTTAAGTTAAAGTCACTTGCTAATCAGTCTCCATGCGTGATGGGTATAGAACTTCTTGTCATGTGCACACGCAGCCCAAGGTGAACTGTCCCATTAAGCATTTGAAATTCTTCATGTTTGTTATGACACACAATCATCCTTTCTCCGTACCCCAAGTAAATTCAACTCTGCTCTTGGCATCCCCATTATACAGCATAGTGAAAAGAATAGGCCCTACTTAACCACTTCAACAAGTCATTGAACTTGTTTTCTGAATGGAAAAATAAGAAGTTAGCTCAGGGTAATCTTTAAATATACCCCTCAGGGGCCAGGTGCTGTGGCTCACGCCTGTAACCCCAGCACTTTGGGAGGCCGAGGCGGGTGGATGATGAGGTCAGGAGATCAAGACCATCCTGGCTAACACAGTGAAATCCCGCCTCTACTAAAAATACAAAAAATTAGCCAGGTGTGGTCGCGCGCCTGTACTCCCAGCTACTCGGAAGGTTGAGGCAGGAGAATGGCGTGAACCTGGGAGGTGGAACTTGCAGCGAGCCGAGACCGTGCCACTGCACTCCAGCCTGGGTGACAAAGCTCTCTAAATAAATAAATAAATAAATAAACCCCTCAGGGTCTTGCATCTCAGATCTGTGATCTGATCTCCAAGACAGAAGTATAAGAAACCTAAATGGACAGAGAAAATCACAAGGGAAGAATATACCACTACGCATTTAGATTCATCTGAGGAATTTGTAGAATTAATTCTGAAATAGTAGTACAGAAACTCTGAGATTATATTTAGTCATAGAATAGAGATCAGAGTATGATCTCTATTCTATTGTTGGATGAATGCATGAATGAATGGAGAGGTAGCATGGAATATTGAGATTTGGAATCAGACACACCTGGGTTCAATTCCCAATGCACCCAAATACTTGTTTTGTCACCTTGGAAAATAATTAAGCCTCTCTGACCCTACTTCTTCATTAGTACTAGCGTAACTAGCCCATAGGGTTGTTGGCAGGATAAACAAAAACCTACATGAGCACATGGTAGGTGCTCAGAAAAACACTTGTTTTCATTTCTTTCTCCTCTAGGTTGTTTTGGTTTTCTGTTTTTTTCATTCTCTCATTCCACATAAATTAAGTTGTAGAAATATCACCATCCAGCTTTCAAATTCGTGTATTACCAACTACTACCAACACATTTGGTATGTGTTATTATTATGTTTTGATGTGTACTGAAGAAGGAAGAGAAGAGGAAAAGCATAACTCTTCCCTTCCAACTCCCCATGGGTAATCAGGCCAGGGGAAGGTAGGCGTCATTCAGTGTGTTTACAATGTACTCCATCTCAGTACTCAGCCTTTCTTAACTCATCCACCACCCCCAACTTTCTGAAGAGCAACATGTAATTAGAGCACTAACGAGGTCATTTAGCAGAAACCATGGGCAGGGAGTAATGAATGTACTATCAGACTCAGAGAACAGATTGGGCAAAAATCCAAACAGTCCATGTTCAACTCTGATGAGCCGACCTAAACTTGGAAAATAGAGCTTGGAAAAAGGTTAATAATAGGACACTGAAAACGAAAGCCCCTTCTCCAGAGAGGCCCAAAGCAATGTTTTGAGCACAACCCTTAGAGAGTTGGGTGGTGCAGGCAGTGGTTGGGCATCATGAGAAGCTTAGTGGCACCTTCCACCTTCAAACTAC
>NW_012117488.1:4246448-4258948 GCF_000951035.1 Colobus angolensis palliatus
CTTTGTTTTGTTTTTTGAGACGGAGTAGCACTCTGTAGCCCAGGCTGGAGTGCAGTGGCACGATCTCAGCTCACTGCAACCTCTGCCTGCCAGGTTCAAGCGATTCTCCTGCCTCAGCCTCGCATGTAGCTGGAACTACAGGTGCGTGCCACTTTTTAAGTATATGCATGAATCTCAAGACGTTTGAGAGAAATTGTGTCATCACATTCCATTACAATGAGAAGTCAAAGAAACAATGATCAACAAGTATCTTCAAGTGCCATGCAAAAAAAAAACATAGCATCAATAGGGTGCAGCTCAAGTCATCAGAAGGAGATTGAGCAGAGAGGGTATGGACTGCTTTGAGGGACATTACACTGACTGACAATACTAGGATGAAACAAGACGGGAGAACTCACTAGATATGTTTGTATCATGAGTACCATGCGTGTGATTGTGGGCCACAGGGATGAGAGAGACAAGGAACTGAGAGGCCACCAACATCTGGCTGTCCCCCATATATTATCTTATGCCATGTGCATAACATACTTTGGAGATGGAAATTTACATCCCCATTTTACTGAAAAGCCAGCCACAGGGTTCACAATGGAGTTTAGGTGGAAAGTCCTGATAAATCTGTGGCAATCCTATCCAGGTGTAGTGAGATCAGCTCATTATGTCAGGCTTGGGTTTCCTCAAGCAGAAAGTTTATTCGAAGTCCTACAAAGGCAAAGGGCCTCACCTTTTGGTTCTTCTTATGTCCCTGTAACACCTAGCATGTGTTATAGACTTGTTAGTACTCAGTATGTATTTGTTGGTTGAATGAACTAATGAGTTAATGAATGAATAACTGTTTAAGTATAAGACTCAGGCACTCTAAATTCTTAATATGGATTATATTATTTAACCCTCACAATATCTATGATTATCCCCCATTTTACAGATAATTAAATTGAGGTTAGGAAAGTTTAGAAAGTTTACCCAAAGTCACACAGCTTGCAAATGACAGAGCAAAAATTTCCCCAGGCCTTTCTATCTCAGAGTCCGTACTTGTAACCACTCTGCTACACAGCCTCTCAATTAACGATTCCTCTGAATTAATGGATTTCTCTGGAAATCTCAGCTTTCTCAAAAGAAGATAGATGGTCCCTGATGATCCAATACTATGAGGGAAAAAAAGTACAAAACACGGGGACTTGAGGGTTAGTTCAAAATGTAGCAAATGTAAAAATACACTGGTTTCACTGTTAGATATTTGTCCAAGAGGGATGGAACAACTTTAATTAGTGTAACAGGACAATAGGAATTAAATTGGCTTGGTCACAAGATTTTTACAGGATGACACTGATGGTATTACTATCCAACTTCAAAGATTTGGAAAGATGTTCCTGCTAACACTGGAGAATAGAAACCTGTTTTTCATCAACTAGGCTGGCCTGACAAATTAAGTCTGTGGAGTCATTAGATTAAGATAAGAGCTTATCTCCTAGGCTGACATTTATTCAGAGGTTTTTATACTGCTCAGCTAGTAATTAGTGCTGTTGAATTTTTAACACTGCTTTGTCCAGTCATTCAAAAATTCTGGAGGTATATTTACATCTCTTGTGTATGTTTTTGGTTATTAAAAATAGAAGAGGAATGCAAGTAGAAGGTTTAAATAATTCTTCCAAAAGTTATTCTGTGGTGAAACATGCAGCTTAATGACTTTTTTGCAGAAGAAGGGAGCAGTTCTCCCAATTGATAAATGTTGAATAAGAAGTTGCTTTTTACTATGGGATCTATAATTTATTTTGAGGCATACATAGTATAGGTTTATTATGTTATAGTAGAATCATTACAACTATGATCACATGCAGTAATGGTTTCCTGCTGTTTCACACCCCCAATTCAGCAAACATACTATATAGATTGAGAGTATAGCTCAAAGTTTTGTTCTTTGGGTTTTTTTTTCTATAATTTCTTTCCAATGGATGATTTGACTGTGAAAATTCTTATTTTTCCGGTTTTCTTGTAATTACAATAACAACTTGATTGCTATAGAATAAACTAATACCTTAAGCCTGCACACGTGTCTTGACAGTCTGTCAAACAAACAATACTCACATGTTTTAAGATGCTTGGTTTGCAAATTCCAATTTCTATGTTGAAATACTAATTAGTAATCAGATGGGTAAGTACCCCTGTTTTAAGAAAGTTCATCACATGGTTGAAGTTGCATCCTGTTAACATTACTATCACATCATCTATTCTGTCCTAAGTGTGAACGTCTCTCATCACTCAACATACTGCATTTGCCACTTTCAGAAAAATGTGGCCATGAGAATTTGGGAGAAACAAGTAAAAGATTTGACTCTACTAGTTCACCTCAACATCACCCAACAGGAAGCTTCAGAAAACAAATAAACAAACAAACAAACAACACACACTTAAGATATCCAGTCTGGAAGACAAGTTCTCTTTCATTAAAATTTGACCTTCGTGGTTTTGTAGTTAACAGGCTTAAGTTAAAGTCACTTGCTAATCAGTCTCCATGCGTGATGGGTATAGAACTTCTTGTCATGTGCACACGCAGCCCAAGGTGAACTGTCCCATTAAGCATTTGAAATTCTTCATGTTTGTTATGACACACAATCATCCTTTCTCCGTACCCCAAGTAAATTCAACTCTGCTCTTGGCATCCCCATTATACAGCATAGTGAAAAGAATAGGCCCTACTTAACCACTTCAACAAGTCATTGAACTTGTTTTCTGAATGGAAAAATAAGAAGTTAGCTCAGGGTAATCTTTAAATATACCCCTCAGGGGCCAGGTGCTGTGGCTCACGCCTGTAACCCCAGCACTTTGGGAGGCCGAGGCGGGTGGATGATGAGGTCAGGAGATCAAGACCATCCTGGCTAACACAGTGAAATCCCGCCTCTACTAAAAATACAAAAAATTAGCCAGGTGTGGTCGCGCGCCTGTACTCCCAGCTACTCGGAAGGTTGAGGCAGGAGAATGGCGTGAACCTGGGAGGTGGAACTTGCAGCGAGCCGAGACCGTGCCACTGCACTCCAGCCTGGGTGACAAAGCTCTCTAAATAAATAAATAAATAAATAAACCCCTCAGGGTCTTGCATCTCAGATCTGTGATCTGATCTCCAAGACAGAAGTATAAGAAACCTAAATGGACAGAGAAAATCACAAGGGAAGAATATACCACTACGCATTTAGATTCATCTGAGGAATTTGTAGAATTAATTCTGAAATAGTAGTACAGAAACTCTGAGATTATATTTAGTCATAGAATAGAGATCAGAGTATGATCTCTATTCTATTGTTGGATGAATGCATGAATGAATGGAGAGGTAGCATGGAATATTGAGATTTGGAATCAGACACACCTGGGTTCAATTCCCAATGCACCCAAATACTTGTTTTGTCACCTTGGAAAATAATTAAGCCTCTCTGACCCTACTTCTTCATTAGTACTAGCGTAACTAGCCCATAGGGTTGTTGGCAGGATAAACAAAAACCTACATGAGCACATGGTAGGTGCTCAGAAAAACACTTGTTTTCATTTCTTTCTCCTCTAGGTTGTTTTGGTTTTCTGTTTTTTTCATTCTCTCATTCCACATAAATTAAGTTGTAGAAATATCACCATCCAGCTTTCAAATTCGTGTATTACCAACTACTACCAACACATTTGGTATGTGTTATTATTATGTTTTGATGTGTACTGAAGAAGGAAGAGAAGAGGAAAAGCATAACTCTTCCCTTCCAACTCCCCATGGGTAATCAGGCCAGGGGAAGGTAGGCGTCATTCAGTGTGTTTACAATGTACTCCATCTCAGTACTCAGCCTTTCTTAACTCATCCACCACCCCCAACTTTCTGAAGAGCAACATGTAATTAGAGCACTAACGAGGTCATTTAGCAGAAACCATGGGCAGGGAGTAATGAATGTACTATCAGACTCAGAGAACAGATTGGGCAAAAATCCAAACAGTCCATGTTCAACTCTGATGAGCCGACCTAAACTTGGAAAATAGAGCTTGGAAAAAGGTTAATAATAGGACACTGAAAACGAAAGCCCCTTCTCCAGAGAGGCCCAAAGCAATGTTTTGAGCACAACCCTTAGAGAGTTGGGTGGTGCAGGCAGTGGTTGGGCATCATGAGAAGCTTAGTGGCACCTTCCACCTTCAAACTACAAGGGATCTGAAGAATACAAAGCCTGGAAAGGGTTGAGAGGTCATCTCATTCAATTTCCCCATTTTATAGATGAGTTCAGAGTGCTCTAGAGACCTGAATCAGCTTAACTGGCCACTTAGAAACAAATCCAGACTTAGTACCAGGGCCTACAGATAACCAGGGCAGTGCTAGACTCACTAGCCTATGCTGTCTCCTTGCCTCTAAAGACGACATTTAGGAGACCATTTAGACAGTGTTCAAAGAGACTTTAAACAAGGCCAGCTTTACTTGGACCACTTCTAGAGTAATTAAGTCCCAGAAAAATAAACCCATCTATCCACCAGTTTGCATTTGGAATTAGCACTCTTAATTGAGTTACAACTGCTAAGATTATGAGGCCAACATCATCCTGATACCAAAACCTGGCAGAGACACAACAAAAAAAGAAAATTTCAGGCCAACATCCCTGATGGACATCTATGCGAAGATCATCAGTAAAATTTTGGCAAACTGAATTCAGCAACACATCAAAAAGCTTATCCACCATGATCAAGTGGGTTTCATCCCTGGGATGCAAGGCTGGTTCAACATACACAAATCAATAAATGTAATCCATCACATAGGCAGAACCAATGACAAAAACCACATGATTATCTCCATAGATGTAGAAAAGGCCTTGGATAAAATTAAACACCCCATCAGGCTAAAAATTCTCAATAAACTAGGTATTGATGGAACATATCTCAAAATAATAAGAGCCATTTATGACAAACCCAAAGCAAATAACATACTGAATGGGCAAAAGCTGGAAGCATTCCCTTTGAAAACCGGTACAAAACAAGGATGCCCTCTCTCACCACTCCCATTCAACACAGTATTGCAAGTTCTGGCCAGGGCAATCAGGCAACAGAAAGAAATAAAGGGCATTCAAATAGGAAGAGAGGAAGTCAAATTGTCCCTGTTTGCAGATGGCATGATTGTATATTTAGAAAACTCAGCCCAAAATCTCCTTAAGCTGACAAGCAACTTCAGCAAAGTCTCAGGATACAAAATCAATGTGCAAAAATCACAAGCATTCCTATACACCAATAATAGACAAACAGAGAGCCAAATAATGAGTGAACTCCCATTCACAACTGCTACAAAGAGAATAAAATACCTAGGAATACAACTTACAAATGATGTGAAGGACCTCTTCAAGGACAGCTACAAACCACTGCTCAAGGAAATAAGAGAGGACACAAACAAATGGAAAAACATTCCATCCTCATGGATAGGAAGACTCAGTATCGTGAAAATGGCCATACCGCCCAAAGTAATTTATAGAATCAATGCTATCCCTATCAAGCTACCATTGACTTTCTTCACAGAATTAGAAAAAACTACTTTAAATTTCATATGGAACCAAAAAAGAGTCCATACAGCCAAGACAATCCTAAGAAAAAGAACAAAACTGGAGGCATCACACTACCTGACTTCAGACTATACTATAAGGCTACAGTAGCCAAAACAGCGTGGTACTGGTACCAAAAGAGATATATAGACCAGTGGAACAGAACAGAGGCCTCAAAAATAACGCCACACATCTACAACCATCTGATCTTTGACAAACCTGACAACAATAAGCAATGGGGAAAGCATTCCTTATTTAATAAATAGTGTTGAGAAAACTGGTTAGCCATATGTAGAAAACTGAAACTGGACCCCTTCCTTAGGCCTTATACAAAAATTAATTCAAGATGCATTAAAGACTTAAATGTAAGACCTAAAACCATGAAAACCCTAGAAGAAAACCTAGCCAATACCATGCAGGACATAGGCATAGGCAAGGACTTCATGACTAAAAAACCAAAAGCAATGACCACAAAAGCCAAAATTGACAAATGGCATCTAATTAAACTAAAGAGTTTCTGCACAGCAAAAGAAACTATCAGAGTGAACAGGCAACCTACAGAATGGGAGAAAAATTTTACAATCTATCCATCTGACAAAGGGGTAATATCCAGAATCCACAAGGAACTTAAAAAAATTTACAAGAAAAAAACAAACAACCCAACCCCGTCAAAAAGTAGGCAAAGGATATGAGCAGACACTTCTCAAAAGAAGACATTTATGCGGCCAACAAACATATGAAAAGAAGCTCATCATCACTGGTCATTAGAGAAATGCAAATCAAAACCACAGTGACATACCATCTCATGCCAGTTAGAATGATGATCATTAAAAAGTCAAGAAACAACAGATGCTGGAGAGGATGTGGAGAAATAGGAATGCTTTTACACTGTTGGTGGGAGTATAAATTAGTTCAACTATTGTGGAAGACAGTATGGAGATTCCTCAAGGATCTAGAACCAGAAATACCATTTGACCCAGCAATCCCATTACTGGGTATATACCCAGAGGATTATAAATCAAGGGTAGAACCAGAAATACCATTTGACCCAGCAATCCCATTACTGGGTATATACCCAAAGGATTATAAATCATTCTACTATAAAGACACATGCACACATATGTTTATTGCGGCACTATTCACTATAGTAAAGATTTGGAATCAACCCAAATGCCCATCAATGATAGACTGGATAAAGAAAATGTGGCACATATACACAATGGAATACTATGCAGCCATTTAAAAGGATGAGTTCATGTCCTTTGCAGAGACATGGATGAAGCTGGAAACCATCATTCTCAGCAAACTAACACAGGAACAGAAAACCAAACACTGCATGTTCTCACTCATAAATGGGAGCTGAACAATGAGACCACAGGGACACAGGGAGGGGAACATCACACACTGGGGCCTGTCAGGGGGTGCAGGACTAGGGGAGAGAGAGCATTAGGAGAAATACCTCATGTAGATGACAGGTTGATGGGTGCAGCAAACCACCATGGCACGTGTATACCTATGTAACAAACCTGCACATTCTGCACATGTATCCCAGAATTTAAAGTATAATAATAATAATTTTAAAAAAGAATTCCATAGTCAAAAAGGTGAGGAATTTTTGTTCTGGCTTTTTTGCTCCAGATATTGGAAATATATCTCTATTTCATTTTTTACAGCATTATTGAAAAAAAAAAAAAAAACCTATTCTAAATGTTGCTAAATAGGAAAGAAAAGAACCTAGTCACTATCAATACTTAAAGTACTAACAAATTAAAATTCATTGGATGGATTTGTTCCAGGGGTCACTTTCATTTCAACAAGTAGTTATTAAGCACTTACCACATACACAACACTACAAGGCAGTTTGGGGTGAACACAAGGTATAGAGCATTCAATTTCTGTCTTGAGAAAGCGACCATTCATTTGGGCAGGCCTGACATACCTATAAAGATAGTGAACAATGAAAGGAACAAATTAAAAATCCTAGGAGTCTCTTACCTCTTGCGAAATATATATTTTTCTTTCATTTAAAATAGTAAGTGAAGAGTATGGCTTTGGAACAAGGCATTTTTTTGCACTTTTGATGTGTGTAGTTCCTCTCTAAGAGCCCTCTGCTTGGGATGGCTCTCCCACACAACTGGGTTCCCCAGAGAGCCACCCCTAGGAACCAGAGTTTTCCCAAGAGCCCTTTTCCTGTTCTCTGGGTATCCCATATTGCTCACACCCAGATCCTACACATATGCCCCTTGGTTCTCCCATAACCTATATGAAGCCAGGAGAAAATATGCCTCACAGGGTATGGCAAGCCTCAGTAAGATGGTACAATGCCAAAAATAATGCAAGAGTGATAATGGTGCCTTGAGGATGGCGGCCTGGGTGGGCAGTTCTTGTTCCCCTAACACAGTCTTCATTGCTTGTCTTAGAAAACAATGTCACAATAAGAGAAAGCTCTTCAAAGCACTATGTTACCAACAAATTCAGGTCTTGGTATAAAACAGTGTAGAACAAGTATTAATATTTATGGCCAGAGTTGCTGAGCAGTTGTTTAAAACTAAGACTTACCAAGACATTTTTCTCTCCTCCATCCCTCCTAATTGTGGGAGTACCCAGTCAGAACCTAGTGATGCTCTCTGGTGGTGTGAGAGACAGGTTGCTGGATTGGAATTCAGCCTTTGGAGATTTGAACCCAGATTCAGATTCTAGCTTAGGAATTTCAGAGCTGTGTAGCATTAAGCAAGTTGCTTAACCTCTCTGAATCCCAGACTCCTCACTGGAAAAATAGAGATGCTAGTAGTACGTACCTCATAGGATTACTGTGAATATTAAATGACACAAGACACCTGACACATAGAAGGTGCTCGATGAATTTTTGTTGTTTTCAGAGGAAAATTCCAGCACTGTTTCCTTCAAGGAGGGAAAAGCAGAACAAGCTACTTTTGCAGGAAGCAACAGCTGGTGCTAGGAATGGATGTAACCACATCAGGGGAGAGTGCCACCCATCCTCAGAGTCAAACGTACTTTATGGATATAGCAATTTGCATCTTGTCAAATGTTCCCTAACATTTTGCAAAAATTCCCCAAATGTCAAATTAGTGAGTAATCTGTACAGTACTGCAGATCTTGTTATCCTCTGACTGATTCATAACATATTTTGGGTGTCCCAGACACCAGTCCAAGTAAATGTTAGTAAATAAGGAAAATCACATCTCCCCTCACAAGCTCTGAAATCAGTACCAGCTTATACTTGCAAAGAAAGAACATAAACCTGGAGGCCCAGAGGCACTTGGAGTTGATCAGAGTGTCACCAATCAATACCTGCCTAACACTGACCATGTGCCCAGTCCTGAGACAGGCTGGAGTCAGAGTACAGACTGGGGTTGCAAATCTCAGTCACTGACTCTATGCTAGCCATTTGGCTTTATACCTTTTCTTATTTAATCTTCTCAAATGTCCTTTTTATTTATTTAGCAAATACTGCAAAAGCACTTGCTATGTGAAGAGTGCTTCCCTAGGGGCCCACTTCTTGGGAGAACCCCTTCATACAAGCGGGTTATAAATGCCTTACAATCCTCATAACAACCCAATGAGGCAGGCATCTTGCTTATGTCCATTCTGCAGAGGAGGAAACAGAAGGTCAGAGAGGTGAAATCGTTGCATAAGGCCACGTGGTAAGTGGCCGAGGTAAGGTAGGAACTGAGACAGTCTGGCTCCCAGAGTCTGTACTCTTAACCATTAAATACTCCCGTATGAGGTAGGTACCATAGTTATCCCCATTTTACAGATGAGGAAACTGAGGCTTAGAGGAGTTAAGTAACACTCCCCAAGATGTCATACAGCTACTGGGTGGTAGCAGATTTGAGATTTTAAACAAGGTCCGTTTCTATAACCCTGCCCTAGGAGACAAGGTTACAGCTTATACAAAGTCTAAAAACAAAAACAAAAAAAAAATTCTTGCCTTAAGTAGTTTCTAGTTTTGCTGGCCATGCAGTGAAAAAGATAGAGATCTTAAGAATACCATAAGCAATGAATGTCAAAGAGCTCCACTCTTGTACATTCATTAGTAATCTCTGAACTCCAGAATCAGAGAGACTTTTCTCAAAACAAGACTGAGGGCTGGCCTGAGAAATGCTTCTCTGTTTTGCTTTTATGTTTTGTTTCCCTGACTTGAAGAAAATTGAGATGAACTCAAATTGCTGAAGCTGCAAGATATATACTTATATGCTTTCTTTATGATGTGTGCCTAAACCTTGTTTTTTTCACTCTGTTAACTTTTCAAAAACTATTAAGAAGAAGAGTGACAAGATGCTGTAGGGGCACAGGAGAGGGAGGACGGGAAGGAGGTGGCGGATGGATTATCTGCAAAACAGAGTGCTTTTCCGAGAGATTCTCTTTTTCCCTTTTTTGTTTTTTTTCACCTTTTACTTTTGTATTTTAAGTTTCAGGGTACATGCGCAGAATGTACAGGTTTGTTACATAGGTAAACATGTGCCACGGTGGTTTGCTGCACCCATCAATCCATCATCTGGGTATTAAGCCGAGCATGCATTATCTATTTATCCTGATGCTCTCCCCCAGCCCCATCCACCCCAACAGGCTGCAGGATGTGTTGTTCCCCTCCCTGTGTCCATGTGTTCTCATTGTTCAGCTCCCACTTACATGTGAGAACATGCAGTGTTTGGTTTTCTGTTCCTGCATTAGTTTGCTGAGGATAATGGCTTCCAGCTTCAACCATATCCCTGCAAAGGACATGATCTCATTTCTTTTTATGGCTGCATAGTATTCCATGGTAAATATGTACCACATTTTCTTTATCCAGTCTACCATTGATGGGCAATTGGGTTGGTTCCGTGTCTTTGCAATTGTGAATAGTGCTGCAATGAACATATGTGTGAAGGTATCCTTAAAACAGGATTATTTATATTCCTTTGGGCATATACTCAGTAATGGGATTGCTGGGTCAAATGGTATTTCTTTTCTAAGAGATTTTCTATTCAGCTTCTGGCTCCTCTTTGTCTCTCTAAGGCTTGACAGAGAGCAGGTGCTCCGTGATGTTGCACTGGAGATTTTGAAGACAACGAAAGCAAAAGTCTTGCTTTTACACATTGCTGTTAGATTAGGGTTATTACTGATGATTATTGGAAAAGAACTGGATTTAGTAGCTGGAAAACATTAGCAGCTAGGTAGACTTAACTAAATTCTCACACTGCAAACACAAATACTGGAAAAACATCTTGCTCTATCTCCTTCAGGAAAGCGCCCCGACTTTCTTTTCTCATCTCTTTCCTCAATGTCCAGTAACACGGACTACAGTCTGGGAGTATTTACCTGAGACAGAGGGACTAAAAGAGATTGCTTCACTTGAGGCCCCAGAAGCCCCCTCCACCTCTGGTGTTCAAAGCATGAGAGTCAGAGAAGTCTGCACCTCCCAAACCCCACTCTCCTTTGCTTCCCCACATACAGTTACTCTCCAAATTCTATTGCTTATAACCTCATCCACTCTCAGACCCAACTAAATTTCCTCATTCACACTGCTCCCAGCCTGCTCCAAGCCACCACCATCTCTTCCCTGATTCCTGTCACAATCCTAGCTTGTCTTTCTGCTCCTAGTTTGCCCACTTTAATCATCATCCACATAACAGCTAAATCAGAAATCTGATTGTGTCATCAGAAACCTATTGCCTTTAGGATTAAGTCCAATCTCCTCAGCTTGGTTGACAAGACTATTTTTCTGATCTGACCCTTGTCTTCTCTCCAGTCTCATTTCTCCCACCCTTGACCCTGTGTTTCATTCAGAGTCAGTGTTTGCAGGTCCTTACACGTTAGCCCCGCTTCCTCAACATCTTCCTAATTCCTCAGCATTCTTCTTGCTTAGCTGTTGCCTCCTCTTCCAGGCCCACACTTCTCCCTCTGCAGCTCAGCAGCCTGACCTAGTGCCTTTAGCCAGTGTGGCCAAGGTATGCTGAAACCCCCATCTGGGAAACCATCAAACAGATGGCTGGCATGGACTGCAGAGTGATATTTTAAAAACACAAATCCGGCCGGGCGCGGTGGCTCACGCCTGTAATCCCAGCACTTTGGGAGGCCAAGGCGGGTGGATCACAAGGTCAGGAGATTGAGACCATCCTGAGTAACATGGTGAAACCCCGTCTCTACCAAAAAAAAAAAAAAAAAATTAGCTGGGCATGGTGGCAGGCACCTGTAGTCCCACCTACTCGGGAGGCTGAGGCAGGAGAATGGTGTGAACCCGGAAGGTGGAGGTTGCAGTGAGCCAAGATCATGCCACTGCACTCCAGCCTGGGCGACAGAGTGAGACTCAACCAAAAAAACCCTCACAAATCAGATCACATCATTTTGCTTCTACAAACTCTCTAATTCACACTTAGAGTAAAATTCAAAGGGTTTAGCCCCTAGAAAACCTTACTAAATCTGGTCCCTACCCATCCCTCCAACTTCCTCCCATATAATGCTCTGCCTTGTTCATTTTGCTGCAGTCACAATGGCCTTCTATCTCTTCCCCAAAACACAACCACACTGTACCAGCCTAAGGACCTTTGCCCAAGTTGTGCCCTCTGCCTGGAGCTCTCTTGTGTCAGCTTTTCATATTGCTCAAGTTTCAGCTCAAATTAGCTTTGTCAGAGAATTTTTCCCTGATCATTAACCAAAGTAACACCCTCAAAGAAGTTCCAGTGCCTTCATAGAATGTATTGCTATCTAAAATTATTTGCTTATTTTCTTTACTGAGATGTTTATTGTACCTCCCCAACTCGCATGTAAGCTCTATAAGACAAGAACGATTTCTATCTTACTCACAGCTGCTCTCCAGTGCTCAGAACAGTTCTTGATGCTAGCAAGTGTCTAGCAAATATTTATTGAAGGAATGCATAAGTAAAAAGAGATAAAGAGGGAAGTTAGAGGACTGAAAGAACAGGTGAAAGACTTTACAAATATATTCCCATTATTGCTTTG
>NW_012117488.1:4263948-4278948 GCF_000951035.1 Colobus angolensis palliatus
TAGATTTAAGCATCAGCTCTACCATGTACTGAACATATGGGGCAAGTTACCCAACCTTTGTAAGTCTCAGTTTCCATATGTGTAAAATGGATCTATAAAACCCACTTTATAGGTTTTATGAGAATTAAACGAGTGATTGCATACAAAGTGCTGAGCTCAATAACTGTTAGCTCTAATTGAATTACTAGATAAACAACAAATGATAATTCCTTCTCCTTTCCCAAATAGCTATGAAATGGGAAATAAGTGCCATTATCCTTTTGAAGGAAAGTGTGTCATCAAAAAGGCACTACAACTATTAATATTTTCACATGTAAACAATGATAGCTGGATCAAAGTCTCCTTCCCAAGGCAATCAGACATTTTTAATATTCACTAGTTTGCTATGGTTTTAAATGTATAGCATCAACTCTATTATCTGATGGAGAATGGTATGGCAAAGTTTTAATCCTAATATGCATTTCTTTATAGGTGACCATGGAAACTTGTTGATAAGGCTCTGGGGTCAGAGTCATCTCTGTTCAGACAACTCTAGCAGTGTGACTCTGAGCAAGGGTTTTTTAACGTAAGTTCCTGCTTCCTCAAACGCAAATGTAGGAATAGTAATATCTTCCTCAAAGTTGTATGCTGGGGATAACACATGAAAGAGATGCCTGGGCCATATAATTGTTCAAGAAATGTTCATTTCTTTCTTGAGCTACCTTCTACCAACTATTTGGTCTGAGTTTATGAAACCGTAAATTTTGTCTAACATTTGCCTAACAAAGGCATTATTACCTTGCTTAAAAAACACACAATACATTCTAAACCAAAAATAATCTGAGTGTAATCGATTATTTTGGATTAATCTATATCATCACTCTCCTCCCTTAGAGAAGACAGGCCAAGAGTTGGTTACAATAATTTTTGAAGTAAGTTGAAGACCTTATAATTAACACTTAAGTCGGAGATTTTATTATATTTTCCAGTGTTTCAGTATTTACAGTCCAAAATAGTGTCATCCTCAGAATATAAAGCCCTTTTACCTTTAGTGATATGTCAAATGCACTGGCAAATATAGCTGTTGTTAGTAAATTCCTATTTAACAGATGGGCAAGATGAGGTAGTGAGATTAAATGACTACCCCATGGCTAATATTTGATTAGAAAGACAAATTTAATCATAGTTGCCATTTGACTTCCTTTCAGGACTAGAATTAAATTTCAATTTAATTCTCCCAGTTTAGTGCTTATTTCACTCCCAGTTTAGTGCTTATTTCACTACAGTGAAATATGTGCTTTATTACATGCTTTAAAATAAGAGAAGAGAGTGGGGAGGCACAAGCGCCTTCCTCCTAAAAGGCACAAAGCACAAAATACAAGGTAAATCGTCCATCATTAATTGTCATAACATTCCCCGTAAGACAACGAGTACTGACGATCTCCCTTAGTCGGGATGATGGTGTAGAAACCTAAGTTTAAAAAAAGATGCACAAGATGCCCACAGATACTCAAGAAAGCAAAGACAGCCCAGAATTACCTAGTGTTAGAATGAAATTGGTCACACACCTTCTGGAAAGCATACAGTTCTACAAGTCTCTATGTATGCAGGGAAATCCAACTACCTTTTTTGGGGAGAAGGATTGTTTCATAGAACATCTAGCAGCAACCCTGGGTAAGTGGGTACTGTTTTGAGAATGTTTTCAACTTAGTCACCCAATTCTCATCAGGCCCAATCAACCAACTGTCTAGCCTCATTTAGTTTTGAAAAATAATGTCACAAATGTGTCCAGAGTGGGATAAAATGCACAGTAGAGAGTTCATTAACATGCCATCTGCATGCAAAACAAGGGGATTCCAGAGGCAGAATGCTTTGGTAGGCCACTAGAAATCAAATTCCAGGCTAAAAAATACAGAACACAACTTAGGGAGAAAAATATTGCAGCTACACCTTGACTTCACCCACAGCAAAGACTGTCTGGTTTTCAGGAACTCCAAAGCCAGCCTGAATTCTCTTTCCCTCTTTTTCAAAACTTTAAAACATGTTTTACTACTTAAAGAGGGTAAAAAAAAAAAAAAATTGCTTACAGCATGTGGAGTTTCGTGAATCATATCCATTCCCATAAAGAAAGAAAGGCCTAGCTAGACCTCAGTGTCAGAAATCCATTTAGGATTGCCCGTCTTTTGAAAATCAAGCCTGTTTATCTTCCTGATTCACTCAGTAACAAATCAGAAAACTCAAACCTGCCCCCTCCATTTCTTCTGACTGCTACTGCCTCCCTCTACTCTCAGAGAAAGAAAGGATTCAATTTCCAGAGGCTGTAGCTTTAATGAACCAGAGGCCTTTTTTTCCACAGTGGTACCTCAAACTTCATCAAGAGCATTGGAGTCTGCTTTTTTTCTATTGCAATTTTCATTCCGCCTTAGCTCTCCCTGACACACCTGTGAAGTGTCACAAAATGCTGTATCACATCAACTTTCAAAAACTGCCAACTCTGCTAATGTCTGAGACCTCCTGATGTCACAGCCTTATAGGAGCTTGAAGTACACAAAAGCATAGCTTGAGTTTTACCACACACAGCAAAAGCACCTGTGCGGGTGGTTAGGGCAGAGGGTCTTGTTGACAGTTGTGAAATAAGACAAAAAAAAAAAAAAACCATTGAAATGAGATGTGCAGCAGGGGTGTTTGTGGAGCCTGTACATCCTTCTTCCCGAACTGCAGTAAGAGACCCCAGCCCCTTAAACTCCCTCGCAGAGCTATTTATCTAGAAAATTGTTCCTTCCATTCTCCCTACCCTCCTTTTTATCACGATAGAAATTTCCTCATAGCCTAGAATTCTAAGAGAAAATATTTCATCTATTATCAATTTCATAAACATCCACTCCCACCCACTGCCAAAAAAAAGAAACCACTGGTAAATATTATTCAGGGTATGGTTTGTACTGGCTATTCAGCTCTGGGTACAGATGGCATTTATTGAAAAACTGGAATGTATCATGGTTTTTGGTGATACTATAGAGTAGTATAACCAAGTAATTGAGTATACGGGTCCTGCAGCCTCCATACCTGGTGCAAATCTTGCCTACTCCTCAGTGTTGTCATCAGACTTAACTTACTAATTTTATGACCTTAGGCCATAATGTACACATATCTACAAAGCATCTTGCCCTTTTCTATTGATATTCTGTAGTTTGAATCTATAGGTGTGTTGATCTATACATATTTTTCCAGGTCCTTATAACCTAAGGTAGACATAGGTATATCCATCCATAACCAATGAGAAGGGTAATTTAGTCTTCGGACTAAAAAAAACACATACTGGCTAGCTTCAGTCTCATTTTGCATATAGTAGAATAAGACTAAAAGATAGCATGCAAAGGGCCATTGGGTTGCGAGATACCCCAAGAAATAACATATAGAAATTATGGGCTTTAAGAACTGGTACTTTGGCACCCAAATCCACTGCAGTCAACACTCTGTGCAAAAACACACACAAAAATAAGTCTTTTTTGCTTTTTGCTTCACCATTTTATATCAACATTAAAGAATCTTTCATTAAATTGGAGTAGATATTTTTAACCATTCTTCCCTTTGTAATAAAGGCAGCTTGGATTTAATGTTACTTGTTCAAGTAATTTATTTAAAAAAGTACAATTTTTTGTATCTTTTTAAACCCTAGCAATCAATGGGAAAATAGAAAGTACAGCCAACAAAATTTTAAAATAATCTGAGAATTGTTAGTGTACAAGTAAAGGTATAATTTGTTCTCTTTGAATGTCAGTGTTTTCCCATCCTAAAACAACAAATATAAACATCAGTTCTTTTAAGGTATGTCTACTTTTTACATCACACTAGAATATGTAAAAAGTTTTCCTAAAACTGTTTATGTGTATTACTTCTTTTCTACTTATATAAGTACAAATGACTTTTATATAATCTAATTTATTGTAAGGTCTTTTACGTGGCTCAAGCCACAGCTCATTCAAAGATTCTGAACACATCCTTTACTACTTTGTGTGGAGTATTTTGATCCATTTTTCTTTCTGAACTAATATGATTATGAAAGTCTTGTTCTTATTCCTCAGCAACAACAATTTGTGGACAGAGTTATTATCAATTATACCTAAATATTCATCACGAAGGAGTTGAGATTTCTCAAAATTCAAAAGAAATATCTCGTAGAGCAAGGCTGAAATGTAGGCAATCTAAATAAGTTGGCATTTCAGGTTGGATAAAGACAAAATGCAATGTTTTTTAAAGAGGAAAGAAACCAGTTATAGCTAACAAGATAAAGCACATTATCAGTGCAAGTAATTTTACTAAAAATGCCCTAAATGCCAGCGTTCAATAGCAATTCTGGGACCCTGGGCCTTAATAACAACACCCCAACATGTTGGAGGCTGTGGCAAAAACAAAGTAAGTAATATTGACCCCACCTCTACTTAAAATTGTGACATTTTGTTCCTCATGTTTTTTGCATTGATTTTAAAATGCTGCATTAAAAGATTATCTTAATTACTGATTTTCTGACACCTCCTTAAATTCTACACCCAAAATAAGTGCCCACTAACCTCGACCCTTCTCTTAGCCCTGCTTAATAAGTAATCTCCCTGAACTTTAGTTACCTCATCTGTAAAACTGAGGGAATAATAATTCAAAGGATTATGAGGACCGAATGATATTGCATGTGTAAGTAGTTGTTCATTGTAAATGTAAATATATAAATACATTTACAAAGCTTTATGCAACTCCAAGATAAAGTTATTATATTAAACATTGTATTTAAAGATGTAAGGTTTATGGCAAGTTTAAGTCCCATGATTGATGACAGAAACTGAATCAGAGGCCTTAGAGAAATAGAATTTAAGACACACCTATTCCTACCAAACCTTATTTAAGTGAAGAAAAAGGTACAGTAGCAACCCAAGAAATCAATTTCCTTTCCAGGTTTCATAATTAATCTTCATTTGTAAATCCTGTTTCTCCTCAGATTTTCTCTTTACAGTTCCTAAAAACATTCAATTCACCAAAAATGAAAAATTAATTTAGGAAGAAACTCTAACTTAAGAAAAAACTTGCAGCTCCAACAACAGGTGAAAGCATACAAATATAAAAATTGTTTTTGAAGAAGTTGGGGATGTGAACCTTTTAGTTCAAGATGGGGGGTTGTTCTTGAGTGAAGGAAGGTGAGATGCCTCCTGTTCTAATGACTGAGCTATGAGCTCAATGATTGTTTCCAACTGGTTAGAATTCAGTGCTAATTGCATTTTAAAACACCACCTCTGAAATCTTTCTCTCTCAGGATCTTGCATCAATGTTTCACATTTTCAGTGCAACCTTTGCACTTCACCTTTCTCACTCAACAAATTCTGAATGTCAGATCTACTGGAAGAACTCAGTTCAGATCCTTCCTCTCCCAGCAGGTTTTGATCTGGTGGTGATGATGTCAATACCTAGGAGAGGCTGTCCTGCCCTGGTTCTGAGGGGAGAGAGACAATTAAAATCGGTACTTTGGTGACTCTACTCAGGCTTCTCCATTCTAACAGGGAGTCATTAAACAACTTTCCACTGTCATTCAAAGAACTTATAACAGAATCAATTGATTTTCATCCTCTGCTTTATTAGTTGTGATTTAGGAAATAGAATGGCCCTGTTTACACAGCTGTAACATGTCAGGGCCTGTAGTACATTATTGGCTTGAGGCCTCCGAGTTGCCGTCCATTCTCAGCAGAATCAATCTGAACTTGAAAACATTCCCTCTAGGAAACATGCACATATCTACTAGCATAAAGCACTACTTGTACAACTGAAAACAGTATTCACTTGAGGTAAGTTGCAAGTTCACCTTCCAAAAATCAGCCCCCACTTGTCATTGCTCTCAGCATGTTCACGATGGGAGCAGAGGGCTACCAATGCCTCTTTAACTAGGTACCCTGCATCGGTGAATGTGTTACACTTTGCTGCTAGTCAGATCTCAGACTCTGCAAGTGGGAGTAGCTGGCTGTTTAACATGCGTTCAGAGCACTGCCAATCTAAAATGGCTGCTCAGTAATACTTTAATTGCAGTTTCATGGAAACAAATTGCTATTTAACTGCAATAAGCATTTTTGTGACTTGGCTGGACTAACAATAGGTGAGTCTTAGTAACAAAGCTACAAGTAACATTAACTTGTAAATGGCCTTTTTCCAATGGCCTCTTAAAGGAGTCATAGGTGGGACAGCACCCAGGACAGAACTCCCTGGTGAAGGGTGAAGGGGCTTTGGTGTGAGGGGTGAAGGGACTTTTGGATTTCCTTAATTTAAATACAATTAGGCTACACAGAAACTCTTCACTCTCTTCACTAGACTCCATATGTAGATCTTGGGTTCACTGTTTGTTATATGATTTATAGGCCCTAAGAAATATTTTATATAAATAGTAGTACACACTAGAATCTTACTATACTGACATTTGAAGCCCTTTAAGGGCTTCATTTTAGATGCTTAGTTGTTTCAAATATCAGTGTTAATAAGGGCAAAAGAATTTAAATACAGCTAATATTAAGAGGATGACAATTTCACAACTTCATTTTGGTGTGACAGTTTTCTCATTTTGTATTTTATAAGACACTACAGTCCAGGTTAAACTATTTCCTAATAAATCATGAAAGGGCTGAAAATAGTTTCTAGTGGCAAACAATTTGGTTTGGAAAAGCTTCAGGCTCCCCTGCCTTGCAGGATGTGTAAATCTAACTAGACAGTTAGATAGGTAAAAAACATTAAACCCTTTTAGAGGACAATCTTTTTACAAAATTGTTTCATTAGCAAGAGTGACAGTTTGCATGATTGAGACATTTATATGTATCATAAACATAATTTTTTTTATCAGTTCAGCAGGGCTAAATAACATTTGCTTTTATTTTTAATTGCACTTGCTTGTAGGGACTGGGGGCCATCTTGCTCTATGACATGGTTAATATTAAGTAAATCCTTTCAAAAGAAGTGTCCATCTCGCTAACTAATAACATCACAAATGCAATGGATGAAAGGTAGAATAAACTCATAGACTTTTTTTTTTTTCCCTAAGCAATGTTGAGGTTGGGGGAGGAACTGCACACAATCGCTGCTCACATCTGAATAAACCTGAGTGTTTTTAGTAGCTTTCCATCCACACAGAGCATCCCCATTAGAGCCAGGTTTTATTGTTGGAAATGCCTCTGGTTTCAAGAAAGTGTTTTACCTAAAGCAAGACTACTACTTAAATATGTTCTATTGTATATTCATAACTCCATTAGTCCTTCTCCAATTTAGCACATCAAAGAGAAGGCTTCATCACTTGCATGTGGATTATACTAACATGAGTGACATTTGTAATCTTATAGGTCTGCAACTTAAGAAATGCTTTTAGAAGCTCATTATTAAATACGCAGCAGTGCTTGAGGAACCAGCCATATAATAGTTTATTTAAAGTCTGTAATGACCTTAGCCCTCCACATCACTAAATGCCACAATATATTATTTACTAAAGTTATTAACCACCTCCTTTGAATTTCTACACTATCAGGGACATGAGTGCTTATGCCAAAAAGAATATAGAAAATGCCTGCAATCTCATTAACATATTTCCCCCTTTACCATCCCAGTCTAACTTCCTTGAGAAAGTTTCTTAAAGGAAAAAAACAAAAACAAAAACAAATATAAGAACCAGAACTAGCTTGAAGAAATTCCCCAAGGATCTAATTCAAACAGACATCTAATTCAAACAGATATGTGATTTCTTCATATTATTTTCTTGCATTTTGTTTTTATAAGGTTCTAACGAAACTATTCACTTCAACTCTGCCTTTACAATCTCCTCTAGGTTTGAGGTTTAAGCAACTGATTTTCCCCCCTCCCCGCCCTGGAATCTCTGAAAACAGGAAGTGAGCACATTTCTCAAAGGGAAGCTGACTGGTAGTTGAGATGTGCTGGGCTAGACCTCTCTACATGGCTCCAAGGCTATTCTCAGAGGGAGGGTCTACATCAGGCGCTTTTCTGGAACAAAATAAATGCCATCTTAAAAAAGAAAATTTTAAATACTAGTGTTCACACACCTGGTTTTATTAGTCTGTGATGGAAGTTATAGTTGAAATTTGCTCGCATCTAAGGAGGCTGGCAGTACAACCTCAGCCTGCAGGCCTATTTGGTTTTCCTCCTTCTAGCACTAGCTGTGTTATACCCACATGCTTTCCAGAGGGCAGCTCTGCGGGCAGCGCAGGCACTGTCATGGACAGTCTGCTGCCTGCAACCAGCAACTCAGTGTCTCAAGACTAAGACTAAATGAACTCAGAATCTTTCCCCAAAATACATACAGAAAGGCAGAGTCAGTAGAGAAGTCTAGGAGCAAAACAAAATAAACATATCTTAGAGCCGACCACACGAGCCTAAAGGTCACCAGGAAACGGCTACTTCACCCATCAAAGATCACTGTAAAAGAACTCTGAGTCCCTACAACTAGGAGAGCTTCAAAATATGTACAGTTATGACTTAGAAATTTGTGACTTCCTTCAAAAGCTATAAACTTGGTAAGAGAGCAGGATGGTTGTGTCATATATATATATATATATATATTTTTTTTTTTCTTTAACATACTTTTCATCAATACCCAAGGCTTTGCTATTGAGAAAAAGAATAAACAAAATAGTGGATACTCAGGTATTTATATATAAACACAAAAGACTTACTGTGATATAGAAGTGTAACGAAATGCTGTTAACAGAATATTCTTGACTTATAGAAAGGACTCTGTTAGAAACTTTGCTTTGTACCCCTGCCAATAATGGATGGCGTGGTTAAGTAATTTGAAGAATATCTTACTGATCCAGAGCTCAATAAATATACCACCTCCCTCAACTCCTTCAAATTTAAAGGGAGCTTGTTATTCAACAATAAAAACTAAATGTTTCCAAAATACAGAAAAGAAAAAGCAGTGTTTAAACCCAAACACCATTAAATATTTTTTCTTTTAAGTTTTTATTATTTAAATACACCATACTAGAGCAAATGTCTCTGAAAATATCACAAATAAAAGATTTTTTTTTCTTCATTCAGCAAATTAGAAGTGGGGGAATTTTCTACACAGTAGCTGCTATGAGCCTGATTTTTTTTCCAATTTTTTTTCTTTTTTCATTCTTTTTTTTTTTTCTTTGCCATGGGAGTAGCAACATTAGGACAAAACACTTACATGCATACATACATTGTATTTTACAGAGATACAATAAGTGTTTGTGATAGAATATCACAAAAGCCACATCTCTTTCCTTTATCTCATGTTCAGTTTTGATTGAAACACGTTTCCTTACAACACTTAAATATACAAAGAGCAAATAGAATGTTGTTAAGGTAAAACACAGGGTACAAACTCTGGCCAGTGCCCTGCTAATTGTTAATGAGGGTAGAAAGCAGATTTGAATGCTTCTTTTAATTAGCTTCATTAGTCATTTCCCTCCCCCAGCTCCCTCCCCCCCCCCAAGATGTCCTCTGGTGGATCTTTTTTCATTTTCTCTACAGTCTCCCATTAGCCCAGGTTCATGGAGTCCTTAATGTTCATATTCAGTCATTTTAATACACCAATAAATGCAGGAAGGGCAATCAAGACTAAAGAAGGTGCAATGGCATGGAGCTGGCACTGGTGCTAGCTACAAAGGTGACTTGTCTACTGAAGACACATGGGATCCACCTGTGATGAACAAATCTGAGATGAAGGCACGCATTCTGCATTACTCTGACCTTTTAGCAGACCTGCAAGAAATAAAAACGGGCATCTTAGCTAAAATGCTAAATTTGAGAGATATTAAACTCAAATATGACTGCTTTTGTCTTCCCCACATTCACTAATCTTCTTGTATTAGATTACTTTCCAACTGTGACTTGATAGAGGCTTTCTATGCTACTTACTCTGGCAGTGAAGAACTAAAGCATAACATTTTCTGCAGTTTTACTAGCAAAGAAAATGAGACAGTAAATGGACACTCAGAAAGTTTCTGGTGTGAAGTACTAAAATTAATTGCTTAACTCTGTTAAGAGAAAGTGTCTTTCCAAAAGGAATGTAACATCTCGCCCAGCAGTGGGATCTTGAATTTTTTAAATAGCGGGGACATTCCAAGACAAGTTCCTACCCAGGAAGTTTTGGGTTAATAAACTCAACTGTGTAACCTTTAGGAATGTTGCTTAAACTGCTTATGTCTCAGTTTCCTCATCTTTAAAGAAGGGATAATGATGCTGTTATGATAATTACATATGGGAGCACTTTCAACAGTGCTTGGCCCTTAATAAAACCTCAACGAATAATGGGAGTTATCATTATTATTCTGATATCCCCATGTGAAAAATATTCACCCACTTGGTACTACCTATAGGTGTGTGTGTGTCTGTATGAAAATTTCTATGTACAAATATTCACATATTTTTCACTATTTCCTATCTGCTCTGTCACTTAATAGTTACACAAATATGTAAATCAATACATGTAATGTGTTAATGACTTGTGATAGAAAAAAGAACATAGCTCAATGCAAGGGTAGCTTCAATGTCTAAGTCAGAAATGGAAATCCACACACTTGTCAAATACAATCTGTTTGCAATTACCAAAATGAAATCATATATATTAGGTTTTTATGGTTTTTAAATGACATTTTGAGCTTCCCAGAAGTTCTCGTTTCACTCTTTCCCTAACTTACAAAAAGCCTATAGTCTATTAGGAACTGCAACCCCCCACTTCTAAGCTAATTAAAGTGGTGGAGGCTTAATTCCCCAGAGTGGAAGCTCAGTGTGAGAAAGGTAATTTGTCTGTCCAGAACAAAGATGCGGCAGCAGCCAGCAAGCATATTTAATAAATGAGCATCAAATGTCCTCCACGATGGACACACACAACACCAATTATGTAACTATGGGGGAACTGCGAAATGACATGTAAACTAGAACACTCCACTAAATTCTCCTCCAACTAAACAGATGTGATCTAACTGTTCCACTGAAAAGCACAGATAATTCTAGATGGTACCATCCCACTTTTGAGTGGAAGAAAAAAATTCCAGAACAGGCAGCAATCTACAAAAGAAAAAATTAGCCACAATTCCTGATTCACATAACCCTCTAGAAGGCAGTATTCTCCCGAAGCTAGCCAAGCCTCCTCTAAGTGATATAGGTTATAAAATGTTGTAGATCCTTGAAAACTAGTGGCCTGAGATTTCAGTCCATCTGAAATGCAAGACTTCAATCACTGTATGATTTAAAAGCTTAAAATTATTTTTCTTGGAATATACAACAGCCAATGATGCAGAACAACCACTACACAGCCTAGACCCTGGGAACAAATCTCTGAATAAAAGTTTAAAGGGAACAGACAATGGGGGCCTATATTTTCCATGCAATTAACTGCCCTTAAAGAAGGGATGTTCGAATAATCAACTCATTGCTTTTAAGCCAGAGGATGCTTGAGTGTATTTAACACGCATAATACACCAAAAATGTAATTGATTCTGCGAATAGAAGGAAAACGGCCAAAATAAATGTCCAATTTTCCCTACCAAAAATATGGAGAACGAGAGAGGAGAAAATAATAAAACAAAGCCATTTGTCATTTCTCCCCATCTCATCGCCTCCAGAAAAGAAACGCCACAGGGTTTTGGGAAAATAATTTTAAAGCCTCTCCAGTTCTAAAAAGCAGTTTATGTTCCATCAGGAAGTGTGTTTTCATTAACTCTTCCCCCTTGCCCTCTCATTAATATCTCTCTGGACCATGTTCAGCTTGCCCAAAACCTTTATTTATAAAAACTACCTTGTGAATTGACCGTGCTCATGGTGAGCTGAGCACCAAGGGCAAAAATGTGAGACACTTACGCCAACAAGGAAATGTTCTTAATTAACAGCACCCCCAAAACACAGCTTCTCACCAAGGTCTGACAAGAACATATCCTTAAATTGTATTTCCTTATGCCTTTTAAGAGCTATTAATTTTTGAAGGCCACCTGTCTCTTTTTTGGCTTCCAACATTAAGAAAATATACACTAATAGGTTCTTATTCATTGCCTAAAATATATTTAGTGTTCCAAAATGAATACCCTACCACTGCCATCCTGAAAAAGGTGTAGAAAACAGATTTCAATGAAAGGCACAATACATGTAATCTCATCAACAGGTAAACCTGGTTTTTCTGCAGTTCTCCTCCCTAACACTTCTAAATTTACGCCATCTTATACTGTAAAAGATGGTATGAAAGCCTGCTCATATTTCTCAGGTGTGCTTTATACTTAGTCCCTACCTAACATTGCTATTGCCTGTATTCAGTGCTTCACAATCTAGCAACATTTTCCATCTCATTTCTACATCCTTTCATTCCCACCATGCATGCTGGTGAATTGCAACAATCATTTTTTTGTATAGTACTTTGCTAAGTCAGAGAAAGAAATGGTATAAAACCAGCAACAAAGTGAAGCTCTAACTCAGGGAAAAATTAAGCTTTTACATCAGGAGCGGACAGGTCTACCATTTTATTCCTAGCATATTTTTTCTTTTTTGCTACCAAGTGTAACTACAAACAGCTTTGACTCTATTTTGAATAGGTACCTCAAAATATTTATGTTACTCATTCATTGTTCTCAACTCTGCCCTGTAGATTCACTTCATTAGAATCCAAATCATAAAAACCTTTAAGCATTTATATGTCTAGGCACTCCTTAAAGAAGCTTGAAATGCCTCATCAGCAGTGACTGGTTAGTTTGCAATTAAAGAGTTCGACTTTTATTCTTAAAATGGTTATTCTATGTAGCTTCCCATATTAATGAATTAAATAAAAGTGCACATAATTTCATGTAATTAACACTAAGAAACAGAACATACAGTTAAAATTACCTCATAAACTTGAGCGAGGGAAAAAGACAAATATAAGCATCAAAATACGGCAGCATAATTTTAATGGTTAAAAGTTTTCAAATATTTGTCATCCACTCACCTCTACCACCGCACTAAGAAAATGCATTACAGAAGACAAAGAAGTCTATTATTTTCCCCGAGATTTTTGAAGCTTGCTAAATTCATATTTGCAGATATGTGTTGTTTTTTTTTTTTTTTTGGTGATCCTTACTACAGACATTAATGAAGTTCCTATTGTAAATCCATAAAGAATTACCAAGTGAAGTGTGCACTTTTTGTTTCAATGCAATAACTCAGTGCTGTGTGATTGCCTGGGTTAATGATGAAAAAGTCAAACATACTATCAGAGCTGATGGAAAAATCTATCACCAATCTGAAATTAAAATTCATCTGTGGTCAATAAGATTTAATATCCATGCAAGTGGCGCTGTAAAGAGTAAATGAATCAATGTCATCAATACATAATCAGTATGAAATATGATGTGAATAAAATTATGCACACGAGTCACACATTTCACTCTTTTCTGGGCCAGTGTGGAATGAACAGTCTCTTAACTGAAGGTTGACAGTAATTGTTACAAATTAGGCACAGCAGTTATCAAAATGCACTCACTTGCATAGCTATAGGACTTATTAAGGAGATTAAAATAGATCTGAAACTATCCAGTACTGGGGGTGCTGGACAACTGTTGATCACCAATTTTTCCCTCTGGAATATCTTCTAATACTACATGACTTGTATAGTTGTATAATTTCCTAATTTTTAATTCCGGTACAAGGACTTTCAAGTTGTGGATTAAGAATCAAGATACATAATCTTTAATGGCACTATTAATGGCACTAAGCGGGTTAGCAAAAACAAGAACTTGGTTGTAAATGTCATAACTTATTCAAATGTTATGGTACCACCAAAGAACAAAAATGCCCTCCTATGGAATTACAGAATGTTTTGTAAAATTACTCTTCTAGAAGTAAATGAATCGTAAATTGGGTTTGGAAGGCAGGTGTCTGGATTGCTATTCCTAATGCAGAAATCATTCTTTCATGACAAAGATCTTTATTCTCTTTTCCTACCATAAATGTTCCAATTTTCCTCCCATGATAACCTATCACATCATGTTTCTGAATTTCAAAATTGTCAAATGGAATAAATAACCAGTTCTATGGAAGCTTTACATTGTGTTTGCTTTTGCATGTGATAATCTTATGTTCAATGTTAAGTGAAGCTACAGATATAACCAAGTCAGGATGTATTTTTTTTTTAACTATAAAGGATTCACAATTTAATCAGCTATCCTACTTCTGAACACTCTATGTACAACTAGTAATCTACATTTCTTTAAAAGGGCACGCAAAAATACAACCACCCAAGAAAACTCTCTTGCTAAGTTAAGAGGCTGAACCTTCCAACTTGCTGTAATAAAGCTTATTAGTAATTGCTGGGTATTCACCTTCTGGTCTGGCAGTAGTGGATTGCTCTGAAGTGAATTCAAATGGCCATTGATGAGAGCTGTAGGTCTATCATGTTCACAAAATAAACTGCCATTGATGTAGTGAAACCGATCTCCCGGGACCAGGCGATTCCGGCAGGTAGAGCATGTAAAACACTGAAAGGGAAAAACAAACCCACTGAAAACAAGGTACAAATTAAGTCTTTTTTTGGTCACAAGTTTATACCGGTTTTTAAGCAGGTATCTGTCAAGTACAGAGGCACTTAGGGTTTAGCATTTTTTCTTCCTTTGACAGAACTCCAGAAAACAGCCAAACTGCTATCAACTGGACCAGGCTACATGAGGACAAATCCAAATACGTGTGTATTTCTGTCTGCAGCACAGGGGAAGTGTGGTCTGTGCATGTGGATGTGTAACAATCACTGCCATGCTACAATTTCAGTCATTCCTTTAAGTGTCTGCAGCTTGAGAAAACAGTTCATACCAAGGAGAAATGCTTTGTCCCCACAGAGGTAGGGAAGGTGTGATTTTTTTTTAAAGATACTACCTTAAGATGATACACATTGCCTTGCGCCCTCATGACGAGTTCGCTCGCAGGAATTGACTGTCCGCAAGCGCTGCAAGCACCGCTATTCCCAAATAACCTGAAACAAAGAATGACGGTTGACGCCAGTGAATA